>NC_091237.1:19251915-19359415 GCF_040958095.1 Procambarus clarkii | reverse complement strand
GGGGTGGGGGGGTATATATATGTATACTGTGGGGGATTTGCCTTTAAACTGTTGTTAAAGATTCGCTACCTGGAAGAAAAACAGCTCCAAGTAGCACGGGCTATGGTGAGCCCGTAGTGCCTTCTTAACTTTAAACTATCCGACTAAGCCTGAGTGAAAGATGGTGTAGGAGTGGTTCTATCCGGCTCCAGGCCGCCATCCTCTTACAGCTGTAAATATACTTTAGGCTCGTCCAGGCGTCATTTCGTACATGCAATCCCACCCGATATTACTGTGGGGTGTGTACACACACACACACACACACACACACACACACACACACACACACACACACACACACGTGTGGCTCCCATCTTAGAAAGGGATTGAGACGCATATGTAGATTTAAATTAATACTTCCAAGTCCAATATATATATATATATATATATATATATATGTCGTACCTAGTAGCCAGAACGCACTTATCAGCCTACTATGCAAGGCCCGATTTGCCTAATAAGCAAAGTTTTCATGAATTAATGTTTTTTCGACAACCTAACCTACCTAACCTAACCTAACCGAACTTTTTCCGCTACCTAACCTAACCTAACCTATGAAGATAGGTTAGGTTAGGTTAGGTAGGGTTGGTTAGGTTCGATCATATATCTACGTTAATTTTAACTCCAATAAAAAAAATTGACCTCATACATAATGAAATGGGTAGCTTTATCATTTCATAAGAAAAAAATGAGAGAAAATATATTAATTCAGGAAAACTTGGCTTATTAGGCAAATCGGGCCTTGCATAGTAGGCTGATAAGTGCGTTCTGGCTACTAGGTACGACATATATATATATATATATATATATATATATATATATATATATATATATATATATGTCGTACCTAGTAGCCAGAACGCACTTCTATGCCTACTATTCAAGGCCCGATTTGCCTAATAAGCCAAGTTTTCATGAATTAGTATATTTTCTCTAATTTTTTTCTTATGAAATTATAAAGCTACCCATTTCATTACGTATGACGTCAATTTTTTTTTATTGGAGTTAAAATTAATGTAGATATATGACCGAACCTAACCAACCCTACCTAACCTAACCTAACCTATCTTTATCGGTTAGGTTAGGTAGCCGAAAACGTTAGGTTAGGTTAGGTTAGGTAGGTTAGGTAGTCGAAAAACAATTAATTCATGAAAACTTGGCTTATTAGGCAAATCGGGCCTTGAATAGTAGGCATAGAAGTGCGTTCTGGCTACTAGGTACGACATATATATATATAGGACTAGCATCCTGTGAATTGTTTCCCTTCATATAACTTCAGCTAACAACGATAAACCATAATTACTGACAATATTTTATATATTACTCCGTTTTCAAATGAACTTTTGTTTACAATCGAGTCTCTACTTCAGAGTTTACCTTAATTCCTCACTTCAATTGTGACGTTACACTAACTATATAACAATTTGGTTGATGCTTAATGGCCACGTCTCCAGCATCTTGAGAAAGGTTGTGATACCTCTCCTCTTAATGATGGGAGAGGAGGAGGTGGAGATGGGAGGGAAGATGCTCACCCTGAAAAATGAGGTGAAGGAAAGTTGATTGGAAAACTAATATGTGGATATCGGGTGAGGATAAGCGCAGGGTAGTGAGATGAAAGGGCAGAGCGGAAGGCAGCGGGGAAGAGAAGGCAGAGCATCAACTAGCTCCGCTCCATTACTTACTAATCAGGAAGCAGTCGTAACCCCGAAAGTGCATCTGATGTATTATTTGCCCAACTGTTACTCCGGCACACTCTCCACCACACAATGCATCAATAACATCCATACATACTGTATCAATAACAACTACACGATGTATTGTTGTGTCCCAAATGGATATGAATTTATTAGGTTCTCTCGCAGATGTGGAGCCAAAGGAAATGTCACAGGTGTGGAGTCAGAGGGCATGTCACAGGTGTGGAGCCAGAGAGAATGTCGCAGATGTGGAGCTAGAGATGGTCTTTTCTGCTCTGAGAGCCACAACCACTAACAACCCCACAATAAATCACTAACAATCACCGAGTACTGTAGATTGTTAGACCTCGTTACCAGGGAATGACTTAAATTAAAAATGATCAATGACCCAAATTCCCCTTAAGCCTTCAGGGAATGTAAATATGAGAAAATCAGTTATTTAAACCTAACAAATGCAATAACATATATTTTTGTTTATCTTCACATGAATTAAACATCAGCGTCATTATAAGTTTTATTCTAAAGCAGAAAAAATTACGATGTTGCATAAAATTTACTGAATATTGCAAGGAGTAAATTGGATGTCTAAATTTTAGCGCCCAGCTTCACGTGAAAGAATTATTCAGGAATAAATCTAGACTAAATTTTCACACAAAATTTGCGAACACGAAGCGTTTTGGCCATTCACTTCGGCACGAAAAGCTTCAACTGAATGCTAAATTTGAAAAAAATAAAAAAAGGCCTAGATCTTTATATTTATTAAATCTCAGAGTATTAAATCTGCTATAAATGAATTAATTACACATTTAAATCAATGAGAAATTAAATTGAATCAATGAAGAGGATTCGAACCCTCGACTTGAGTACTCGCAAGCCGCGACATGCTAAAGTTATACAACCTAAGGACTTCTCTGAACGCAGAAGACAATCCAGATCAATTGTCAATCACACTTCCGTTGAAATCAACGTTCTGATAGAGCGTCGGCCTCACACACACACTTGAGGTCCAGGGTTCGAGTCTCCTGGAGCCCAGATGAACGGAAAGACAATACAGGTTTTACATATAACTTCATAACTTTCAATTGATGTTGAAGAAATTGAGCAGTCATTTGGTCCTATGGTTCAATTGCGGTATATTTCAATACATATTTTTTATGTGGTACAACACTAATTTAGTTTAAAAACAGTTAAATCAACAATTCAACCGATTGTTGGAAAGGCTTGGACCAAGAGCTGAAGCTCGGTAAGTATACACTCGATGATAAGTATGCGCAATATACACACACATACTATAGAGAAATAGAGATAATGTTCACACTGAACACCGCTAGAACAAGGGGCGGCATAGGGAAGCAAACCACATTTCTAATCTCAAAAGTAGATATGATAGAGAAATAGACCACGAGTCAAGACGGCGTCTTTCTAGCCACCAGTTGGGGTCCCATGAGCTGAAACTCGATCCTGCAGGTACAAATAGGCGAGTTGAAATAGGTCGAGGCACCTATTTGTATTCAGGATCAGGTGCGTCTTGCACCTCACTATCTTATTACCATGGATAAATTACCTGAAATCCTTGCACTGTACCCACATTTCGCTTCCAGTTGATGAACGACATATGAGATTCAGAAACAAGTAGTGTATTGTGAGGACTAATAATAAACAGAAGCTCCCCTATGACTCTGTAATATCCCCGTTGGTCAAACTATTATGTATTAGCGATAAGACCTACCATTAATGTATGATGACTTACTGTAAATATATAGCTCTTGTAATAGCACTTTCTCTGTAACTAGCTGACATTGTAACTATAAGGTGTGAAGGATAGATGAAATTGTTTATGTAATAATCTAAGATGAGGTCTGATAAAGACCTTTTGTGCCCTCTGTAGTGCTTTTTGCGCTACCGCTCACAGGATGAGTATGGGGTGCACAATAAACTAGCCGCCTTCGGCGGTAACAATCAAATCAAAATTGCACCTCATTCCAACCCTCTACCAATTAGTCCTCACTTCCCACTACCCATTCCCCCCCCCCCTCACTCAGCCTCCATACCTCTATCCCCTAGCCCCCCAACCCCCTAACCATCCCCCCTATCCCTAAACACCCCATCAACCCCCCCTTTCCCCTTACCCTCTCCAGGAATAATCTAGTTGTTGAGAAACCAAATAATTACAACTTCTAGCTATAAGTGATCCGAGTTCCCTCTAAACTGCCTGGTAGTTTGAGTCCAAACTTGAAACAAGGCGATGCGAACAGGTCGCCCTGGAAGCCAAACAATTATTAAACGTTTGGTGTGTCTGGTCAACTTCCGTTTAAAACTTCAGGCTTCTTAAGTTCGCTCGTCCGTGAAACTCGATTATCGTGGGATTAAGGAGATACGATCCAATTCCCTGAAACAATTTCCTCTCGTATGAGACTTTGTATATTTAATTAAGGTATGCGGTGATGCACGCTCTGTCCATGTCTGTCTGTCAACTGTTGAGACAGACAGACAGGTAAAATTCTTGAAAATAGTGTTACTGGGAAGAATTCTGGAATTGTTCTTGTGTATAATAGGTTAGTTGGCATGTCTTGTTGACTGACACGACCATACACATACCCACACGTCCATACACATACCCACACGACCATACACATACCCATACGTCCATACACATACCCATACGTCCATACACATACCCACACGTCCACACACATACCCACACGTCCACACACATACCCACACGTCACCCCCCCTCCCTCCTTCAATCCCCTGATGGCAGGTCCTGACATACGCAGCTTTTTTTATGGCGACTGTGGTCAAACCTTCGACATCATTCTGTTGGGGGCCCTTGACTGATGGTCCCGCGTCACCGGCTCTCAGAGTGCGAAGACCTCACTCTTGGAATACAGAGTGCCAAGGTGGGGGGGGGGAGGTACCCGGCTGTGCCTGGGTCTCTCTCTCACTGATAATTTACGGTGTTGTGATTTCCTGGTATCATTGCTATTTTATCTTCCTGTTTCCCGCGGTGCTCCTGTGCAATCTACATTGTTGCAGAGAAATGCATTAACAGGTGCTAAATATGTGCAACCATGCAATGTGTGTTTGCTCTCGTACTGAGTACACGAAC
The DNA here is from genome assembly GCF_040958095.1 of Procambarus clarkii. Lineage (NCBI taxonomy): Eukaryota > Metazoa > Arthropoda > Malacostraca > Decapoda > Cambaridae > Procambarus > Procambarus clarkii. The sequence goes on along the minus strand of NC_091237.1, from coordinate 19,354,573 downwards.
TGGTGGAAACTAATTACTCGAGTGAGATTCAAGGGCATTACGAATTGTGTGTGTGTGTGTACTCACCTATTTGTGCTTGCAAGATCGAGCATTGACTCTTGGATCTATCGAGGATGACTCTTGGATGTGTGTGTGTGTGTGTGTGTGTGTGTGTGTGTGTGTGTGTGTGTGTGTGTGTAGTAATTAAATTATAAAAATTATTGAGTGAAAGCAAGCTTCAGAAGGGGGGTAACCTGTATACACCCGTCGACTGAAGGTTGAGAGGCAGTAGCCAATAGCTGGAGCTCAACTCGTCCTGCACCCGCCCCCCTCTTGCCCCCCCCCTCGAAGGACAGTAGCAACATAATGTCAACAACCTCTCTCGAAGCCTCACATGTAAGCCAACTCATCTCCTGTCTGAAAGATTTGAAGATAATTATGTTTTCTGATTGGAAGGAAGACAGACAAAAAATCCAAAAGTTTGTGTTCCAGAGACCCTTGGCGCCTGAGGAAGTTGAAGCAATCTAGTATTTTTCCCTCTCACCCTACCTACCTATTGCTCCCTTCCCTCTCTCTCTCTCTTACCTACCTCTTCTCCCTCAATCTCCTTCCCTCCTAACCTACTTCTCATGCTCCTCCCTTCCCTACCCCCTTCATCTCTCTCTCTCTCTCCCTCACTCTCCAGCAGCGCGCAGACGTCACCGACGCTGTCCAGTGCTGCCACCTAGACATAAACATGGGCAACTAATCCCCTAGGCGTAAACACCGTCCTATTTCAACCCAGCTCACGCCTCATCAATCACTCTGGGTAAACAGTTGCTAACTGCTAGCTGCTATTTAGCAAGATCCGCTCTTCTAAGAGTTATTACCAACTGTTTTTTATTATTATTGACAGTGTGCAATACGTACATTAGGTGCAGTGAGCCAATCAACAAGTTACAATGAAGACAGTTACAATTATTAATTACAACGTAATTACTAATATAATACTAATATTATATTATTAATTACGATACAATAATCGATACGATAAACGCTCGATAATCGTCGAATTGCACAGGAGTCAGGTTATCTTGAGGTTATCTTGAGATGATTTCGGGGCTTTAGTGTCCCCGCGGCCCGGTCCTCGACCAGGCCTCCACCCCCAGGAAGCAGCCCGTGACAGCTGACTAACACCCAGGTACCTATTTTACTGCTAGGTAACAGGGCAGGTACAGGGAGTCTGCTGAAGGTATAAAAAAATACACATAACAGCGCCCCAATGGACAATAATACATGGTAAATTGATTGATAAATTGACTGATAAAGATTAATCTACCCAAACGGTGCCACGGGCATGAATAGCCCCCCCCCCCCCGGCAATCACCTAGGAGACCTGACCCCGACTTGATAAATACCACAAGGCACTGAATGTTGCTAGGATGGTTGATCAGGGCCCCACGCCCCCTCTCACCAGAATATCAGGTCTGAGGTGTCCCACCTACACGGGTGACCTCATTAAACATCGGACACTGGATACTTGTTTCCAACCCCACACAAAGGTTACATGACCCCAGTGCTCTTCCCCACCTCCCACACCCCCAACACACACACACACACCTGCCTCGCCAAGGTCACACACAAGCTATACATACATACATACATACATACATACATACATACATATATATATATATATATATATATATATATATATATATATGTGTGTATATCACGAAAATAAACACGTGATTAAGAATGTGACAATGTCAGACCACGAAGGAAAATGAAACAGGAAATTTCCTTAAGTACTTTCGTATATTAAATACATCTTCAGAATACATCTTCAGAAGGTCACCTTCTGAAGATGTATTTAATATACGAAAGTACTTAAGGAAATTTCCTGTTTCATTTTCCTTCGTGGTCTGACATTGTCATATATATATATATATATATATATATATATATATATATATATACACACATGCAAGAAGTACTAGAAACGAATATATATTATAGGAAGATCCAGATGCCTCTCTAGCAGGAGAGATTCCTACTTTCATTCAAAGCTCACACACACACACACACACACACACACACACACACACACACACACACACACACACACACACACACACACACACACACACACAACACAAATGCAAATCCACTACGGGATCACCATAGCCCGTGCTACTTGGAAATTTTTGTTCCCAATAGCTGAATCTAAAACAAACGCTCCTGCATGCCCAGGAAGCAGTAAATTCTAGGGACTTCGACTCCCAAGCGAAGTCCACTCAGCCGCGAGGTGTGTACTCAACCTAGTTGTGCTTGCGGGGGTCGAGCTCTGGCTCTTTGGTCCCGCCTCTCAACTGTCAATCAACTGGTGTTCAGATTCCTGAGCCTACTGGGCTCTATCATATCTATCTACATTTGAAACTGTGTATGGAGTCAGCCTCATTTAACTGCCGGTGTCTGTATGTATACTAACCTATTTGTACTCGCCTACTTGTGCTTGCGGAGGGTTGAACTCTGGCTCTTTGGTCCCAGCTCTCAACTGTCAATCAACTGGTGTACAGATTCCTGAGCCTACTGGGCTCTATCATATCTACATTTGAAACTCTGTAACTGAAAACTCAACTGAACTTGAAACTGTGTATGGAGTCAGCCTCCACCACATCATATATAGTATACATATACTATATATAGTATACATATACTATATATACATTGTGTGTGTGTGTGTGAAAGGTAAATTACCACCTCCACAAAATCCTTTCTTGGTGTATTGCTTTTTTTAACTAATCTGACACTGAAAATATTCTTTCTCACGTCACTTTGCCTCATTTGGGTACTCAACCTGTGTCTCCTTGTTCGTTTACCATCAGTTTCAAATAATAACCTTATCTGTTCTATCAAATCCCCTGAGAATTTTGTACGTGGTAATCATGTCTCCACTAACCCTTTTTGCATTCCAGTGACATGAGGTTTGATTCCATTAGCCTTTCCAGCAGAAAAGATACAAGATATGGAAAGGTATCTGATTACATTTCAAGTTCCAGGTTCTGAGAATCGATGTCAAGCCATCACCTTTTCCATATTTTAATACCAATCTTGCAGGCGATGAGTCACAATAACGTGGCTAAAGTATGCTGACCAGACCACACACTAGAAAGTGAAGGGACGACGACGTTTCGGTCCGTCCTGGAACATTCTCAAGTCGATTGTGGACCGAAACGTCGTCGTCCCTTCACCTTCTAGTGTGCGTAGTCTGGTCAACATACCAATCTTGTATGGAACTCTTGTCAATGACCCTTCTTCGCAATGGTATAAAATATAAAAGGAAAACTCCAATAAATGATAAAATCTTGTCGTGGAGGCTGGCAATAGATGCAACCTCCACTGTTACTTATGCTGCTGGGGACAGTCCTTTGGTATTTATCCTTATGTTCCTGCAACAGAATATCCTGCATCTCCCTGCACCCCAAGGAGCGAAATGCCATTGCAATATCGTCGTTCTCGGTGCTCTTTCTCTCTCGCTCAATTGTCTCGGGGCGAAAACACATTCCCTTGGTGTGATGAATGTTGCGAAATGTCGTAGTCTCACTTTTCAATATGTTGATGGCCGTGAAAAGCAGAACAGAAACAGATAGGAGATTTGTCTGAATCTAAACCTTTACTGCCTTCGAAGATATAATGTGTCTTCATTATTATTAAAAGGAATATTCAATAAATGTTCATTCAAAGCTGTGAGCTTGTGTGATATCGAATCATATTCCCTATGTGATATCACCTGAGTGGGGGGATATCTTATCACTTTGACGTTATTAGCCGAGCACTCCCCATAGTCCTGGCTTTGATGGTTAATGCCAGGCCATATTCACTCGGGACATATATATACTAACTCTGCCCCGAAGAGTTCAAATAGATGCATATATTCGCTGCGTATATTCGCTGCGTATATTCGCTGCGTATATTAGCTGTGTGTATTGCTTCCATTGTCGGACATAGCTATCATCTGCAGTCCGAAATTGGATATTAGAAATTGAGCGTCCTGAGGGGGACATGAATTTACCAGCTGTGTTCTCAGCAGCCGGCTGTGTTCTCAGCAGCCGGCTGTGTTCTCAGCAGCTGGCTGTGTTCTCAGCAGCTGGCTGTATTCTCAGCAGCTGGCTGTATTCTCAGCAGCTGGCTGTGTTCTCAGCAGCTGGCTGTATTCTCAGCAGCTGGCTGTATTCTCAGCAGCTGGCTGTATTCTCAGCAGCCGGCTGTGTTCTCAGCAGCCGGCTGTGTTCTCAGCAGCCGGCTGTGTTCTCAGCAGCCGGCTGTGTTCTCAGCAGCCGGTTGAGCCCGTTCATGACGATCTCGCTGTGGCAATGATCGGAAAATTCATGATTTTCAGCCTCATTCGCATCAGAATGCAACTTGGCAAAGAAATTAAAAATGACTGATTATGTTTCAGTATTACGAGTCGCGCATCCTCGTAGCTTGGCCACGGAGACCCAGCTTCCCCTATGCGTGGGGATCCTATACGCCGACCACCTTTGTTAAGAGGAATCCCTAATAGGATAAGGATCAGTTGGCCAGAGGTGGTATATAATGGAGGTTGGATGGAAGGAGGTAGGATGAGGATATAGGATAGTCTGAGCAAGGACAGAAGGTAGAGGGGGAAGTTGGAATTAGGCAGTGGTGTTATACTCAAATTCTATGTCAGTTGAAATGTAACCAATCACAGGCTAGTAAGCCTCTGACGTCATGCCAGACAGAGGAGCATCAAGCGATGCCCCCAGCAGCCTCAGTTATCCTCACAGACTCAGAGTAGAAGGACCTCGGGGCCTCGGGCCTTTAGGGGGCCTCGTAGCCTGGTGGATAGCGCGCAGGACTCGTAATTCTGTGGCGCGGGTTCGATTCCCGCACGAGGCAGAAACAAATGGGCAAAGTTTCTTTCACCCTAAGTGCCCCTGTTACCTAGCAGTAAATAGGTACCTGGGTGTTAGTCAGCTGTCACGGGCTGCTTCCTGGGGGTGGAGGCCTGGTCAAGGACCGGGCCGCGGGGACACTAAAAAAAAAGCCCCGAAATCAACTCAAGATAACCTCAAGATAACCTCGGCTAGGCAGATATATACCTTGCTATCTCTGTCAATAAATATATACAGAAGCGACTACTGTGTCTACATTCTACCCGAAGACTACTGTGTCTACATTCTACCCGAACAAGGCAAACGAATAGTGTGATCTCCATTGGTCTTGTTGGCACCTCTTCATAATTCTAAATCATTTTCCGACTGGTTCTGTCAATTACTGTCCCAGTTTTTAGTCCACTTCGCAGTCGTTGTCGACTGTTCGTGTCCCGAATGTGTGATATTGAGTGGTTCTTTCAGCTAGTGTGGAAGCCATTACGAGAGAGAGAGAGAGAGAGAGAGAGAGAGAGAGAGAGAGAGAGAGAGAGAGAGAGAGAGAGAGAGAGAGAGAGAGAGAGAGAGAGAAAGAGAGAGAGAACCCAGCTATGAATTGTTCAGCCTTGTTCTAAATTTGTGCCATTCTTTATGTTCATGAAGCAGTTCTTGAAGGAGAGGATGCCTGGGATAATGTTTTTTTGTGTTTTTACTATTTTTCTACCACAAACTTGGCCACACATTTACAATGCTAACCAGCATTTATTCATTTTCTTCTGTCCTCCATGGACAGGGTGAGAGAGCTGTTAAACATATAGTTCAACGATTTATTGAACAATCAACCACAGAAGGGGATTGTAGTGCTTATAAAATGCTAATCTAACCTACCTAAATATACAGATTTACGTCTGCCCTACATAAACAGTGTTCGATGTGACTTTTTACATAATGATATTAATGTGCGTTTATAAAGGTGGAATGGAATTCTAACCAGTTTCCACATATCCTGTATACACACACACGCACACACTTACATACACACCCAAACTTACCTATATACACCAACACACGTATACACATCGATTTATTTCAACTAGGTGAGTTTATTTCAACTGAACCACAACTAGATGAGTACATACATTTCTGTCTCTCCGACTTTGACAGGGTAATCCTTGGGTAATGATGGGGGTGGTGTGGTGTGGGTGTTGTGGGTGGTGCTGTGGGTGGTGTTGGGGGTGGTGTCGGGGGTGGTGTTGGGGGTGGTGCTGTGGGTGGTGTTGGGGGTGGTGTCGGGGGTGGTGTTGTGTGGGTGTTGTGGGTGGTGCTGTGTGGGTGTTGTGGGTGGTGCTGTGGGTGGTGTTGGGGGTGGTGTCGGGGGTGGTGTGGTGTGGGTGTTGTGGGTGGTGTTGTGGGTGGTGCTGTGGGTGGTGTTGGGGTGGTGTCGTGGGTGGTGTCGTGGGTGGTGTCGTGGGTGGTGTTGGGGGTGGTGTCGGGGGTGGTGTTGTGGTTAATGATGGGGGTGCTGTGGGTGGTGTCGGGGGTGGTGTTGTGGGTGGTGTTGTGGGGGGTGCTGTGGGTGGTGTCGTGGGTGGTGTTGGGGGTGGTGTCGGGGGTGGTGTTGTGGGTGGTGCTGTGGGTGGTGTTGGGGGTGGTGTTGTGGGTGGTGTTGGGGTGGTGTGGTGTGGGTGTTGTGGGTGGTGTCGTGGGTGGTGTTGGGGTGGTGTCGGGGGTGGTGTTGTGGGTGGTGTTGGGGGTGGTGTTGTGGGTGGTGTTGGGGGTGGTGCTGTGGGTGGTGTTGGGGGTGGTGTTGGGGGTGGTGTTGGGGGTGGTGTCGTGGGTGGTGTTGGGGGTGGTGTTGTGGGTGGTGTTGGGGGTGGTGCTGTGGGTGGTGTTGGGGGTGGTGTTGGGGGTGGTGTTGGGGGTGGTGTCGTGGGTGGTGTTGGGGGTGGTGTTGTGGGTGGTGTTGTGGGTGGTGTTGTGGGTGGTGTTGGGGGTGGTGTTGGGGGTGGTGTTGGGGGTGGTGTTGGGGGTGGTGTTGGGGGTGGTGTTGGGGGTGGTGTTGGGGGTGGTGTTGTGGGTGGTGTTGGGGGTGGTGTTGTGGGTGGTGTCGTGGGTGGTGTTGTGGGTGGTGTTGGGGGTGGTGTTGGGGGTGGTGTTGGGGGTGGTGTTGGGGGTGGTGTTGGGGGTGGTGTTGGGGGTGGTGTTGTGGGTGGTGTTGGGGGTGGTGTTGGGGGTGGTGTCGGGGGTGGTGTTGGGGGTGGTGTTGGGGGTGGTGTTGGGGGTGGTGTGGTGTGGGTGTTGTGTGTGGTGTTGGGGTGGTGTCGGGGGTGGTATTGGGGGTGGTGTCGGGGGTGGTGTTGGGGGTGGTGTTGGGGGTGGTGTGGTGTGGGTGTTGTGGGTGGTGTCGTGGGTGGTGTTGGTGATGGTGACGATCGTGGCTCTTAAAATAGACACCAAATGCAAAATAAGAAAACATTCTTTTTCAACTACGGCCTGCCAATTAAGGCCCCCTTCTGGAACGAGCCTAGGCAGGCTGACCCGCGCTAATTGGTGTGTCTGTAAATTGCCTTGTTTAATTGGTGGATAAATAAATTCTGCCTCTCTGGAGAGGAACCATATAAGCGAGACAGGGAGTGGTGCTTTAGTAATGTTCCCTACTTACCAGTGACCACTATGGAGGGAATTCTAGCTCTTAATGCCCTACTAAGTATTCTTGCACCTGTGGGTGGTGAATGGGCGTGATTTACAAGACTATTGTGGGTGGAGGGATAAAATATGAAGACAATGTACTATAGCCAATCACAAGATAACCCATGCATTGGCCGGTGAGCCAGGATTGGTCCAAGCACCCGCCTCCACCCCTACCTCCATCATATGCCTTTAACCTTATCTTGAGGTTATGTTGAGATGATTTCGGGGCTTTTTAGTGTCCCCGCGGCCCGGTCCTCGACCAGGCCTCCACCCCCAGGAAGCAGCCCGTGATAGCTGACTAACACCCAGGTACCTATTTTACTGCTAGGTAACAGGGGCATAGGCTGAACGAAACTCTGCCCATTGTTTCTTGCCGGCGCCTGGGATCGAACCCAGGACCACAAGATCACAAGTCCAGCGTGCTGTCCGCTCGGCCGACCGGCTCCCCCACCTTCAATAACCCCCTACATCCTCTCCCCCCTACCCAAGGGCGCCCCTACACCACCACAACACCCCCTACATCCTCTCCCCCCTACCCAAGGGCGCCCCTACACCACCACAACACCCTCTACTCCCCGCCAGGAGTGCCGCTCGTCTCCTTCAGCGCCTGGGGTGTGAAAGATAAGTGTTTTCTGTTTGTGTTGGCGGCGGGCGCTTGAGGGCGCCCTGTCTGCGTCGTTACCAGGTCCGCGCTTGAGTACAGTCACGCTTCCTGTGTCTATAATCACCCTTATATATATATATATATATATATATATATATATATATATATATATATATATATATATATATATATATATATATATGCCTATATGCCTATATGTGTATATCCTCAGGTCGTGCTTCAACTCCCGGCTCAACTCTTCTAATGCCGTATTTCGACGCATATTGAAACTGCAAATTTTTCAGGGGTAAATTTAGGGCTTTTATTAGGCAGTTCTGAAAAAATTGTATATTTCAAACAATCGAATTTAACATTCAGACCCACAGGTACATCATCCACTCACTACACTCACTCAGGCACCAATACAATCAGCAACAGAGGTGTGAACGCGCATGCAACAATCCGTTCTACATCAAACATACACCTTGACAATGCAATTTTTCACTGGCATAATCTCTTTCTACACAGTGACATATCATTGCGTGCACACACACACACATATGTGGTGTGTGTGTGTGTGTACTTACCTATTTATGCATGCAGGGTCGAGCTCCAGGTCTTGGACCCCGCTTTTCTAGTCGTCGGTTGTCTAATGCAATGATCCCCTGACCTATTTCTCTATCATACATATTTTTAAAGTTATGAAAGGAGTTAGCCTCTACAATCTGCTCCTTTAGGACATTCCATTTACTCATTATCCTCACGCTAAAAGAAAACTTCCTAACATCTCTAAGACATGAGTCTCAAGCTTTCTTCTGTGTCCACTTGTTCTATTGCTACTCATTGTAAACATTTCCTCTATTTCATACCTTGTCAATAGCTCTAAGTATTTTATACATCTGAATCATGTCCCCCTCCTCCTTGTTTGACTGTTAAAATGTTTAACAGTGATGTTTTTGGTGATGTTTGACTGTTAAAAATTGTAAACTCATTGTAAACGTTTCCTCTGTTTATACCTTGTCAATCCCTCTAAGTATTTTATATGTCTGAATCATGTCCTCCCTCTCCCTTGTTTGACCTTTAAAATGTTTAGCAGTGATGTTTTTTGGTGATGTTTGACTTGTTAAAATGTTTAACAGTGATGTTTGACTTGTTAAAATGTTTAGCAGGGATGTTTTTGGTGATTTTGACGTGTAAAAATATGTAAAATATCTGTAAAATAATGTAAAACAGACGAAATTCACGCGTGTTCTTCCCCTCGCCAGGTGAGGGGTAGTATGGGGAGCGCCGCCCCCAGGAAAGGGGGGGGGGCTGACTACATTCATACTTCCTGCTATTAATATCCAAAGGTAACACAACTAGAACACCTCCTTTCTTGCCACGATTATAAGTTGGGACACCTTTGTAAAAGGGGGGTATTAAACTAGTCGTGATATAACCTGAATTTACCTGATGGGCCACTAATACTAGGGGCCCCCTCGACGAGGACAGGAAGCCGGCGGTTTGTCATAAGTCTACCCCCACTCTTCTTTGACCTGATGATCTTTTCCAGCTGTATTTTAAAATACAGCAGAGTTTGGGCATTAATAGCGAAATAACTCCTGACAGACAGAAATCCTGCGAGCCAAAATCTAAATAAAGCAAAAATCGAGAAGCCAGAATCACACCTACCTATATTGGAACCATATAAAGAACCATATATATATGTTATATTGTGTTATATGGAACTATAGCCCCTCCCTCAAAAAGGAAATAGTTTAAACATTTCGAACCCGCTTCCGAGAGCATCCCAGACGCTGCCTTAATCGACTGAGCTACGATATCAGTCGATTAAGGTAGCGTCTGGGATGTCGTAGCTCAGTCGATTAAGGCAGCGTCTGGGATGCTCTCGGACGTAGGTTCGAATCCTCCTCACGGCCCTTATGGAGTTGTTCATATTTTAAACAATTTTCGATTAGATTATGAAGGGTGGCATTTGTGGAGTGTCAAATGCGTAGACTTCATCGTGACCCGCCTCTGAGCCGCGACAGAAACATCATCCCACACATCCCAACACACAACATTAATTTGTTGAGTTGTAACAACTTGGTAACGCTGTCTGTTGTTGCGTTGTTGTTGGAATATTAATGCATATTTTAGTTAATTTCTTGAGCCTTATTTGGCTTCCCTCAGACCGTTATACCTCTCATCGATAAGTTATCATAAATCACGTTACTAGAGGTATTATTATTAACATCTTTATTGACAAAATTAATTACTATTTTGCCTAATCTGAGGATTTCAATTAAGTCTTATTAAAGTGAGGATAATGCTGGTATTCACTGTCACACAGGACAGAGGGTCATACACAAGACAATAGGTCTAAACTGTATTCTGAAGCACATATATATATATATATATATATATATATATATATATATATATATATATATATATATATATATATATATCATGGTTTCAATCAATGTTTTAATGTATGAATATGTAAACATTACTAGAAGAGAGAATGTGAGATATATGGACGAATGTCATTGGTGGAAATTGATGTTTGAAAGATTTTCTCAATTCATTTGGCCTTAAATTTGCATCAGATGAAAAAACAAAGTTGCCCAAACGCCTCGGGCTCCAGTCGAGCGGCGGGGCGCTGCGCCACTCAAGGCTTCACGTTATGGAAAGCTTGAAAACAAGATAATAAGAAAATTATAATATTCTATTCCTAAATAAGGCGGTGGCGGTCAGGAGTCCGTGTAGACCTATGTGGGTGTGTTCGGATACGGTTCATCCGGACTCTTAATGTCCCCATGTACATAGTCATCCGGACTGGTCTCATCCACACACTCATCCTCATATATACCCTCATCCACACCCTCACCATCCACACCCTCACCACCCACACTGCTATCACCCACACTGCTATCACCCACACTGCTATCATCCACACTGCTATCACCCACACTGCTATCACCCACACTGCTATCACCCACACTGCTATCATCCACACTGCTATCACCCACACTGCTATTACCCATACTGCTATCACCCACACTGCTATTACCCATACTGCTATCGCCCACACTGCTATCACCCACACTGCTATCATCCACAATGCTATCACCTACACTACTATCACCCACACTGCTATCATCCACACTGCTATCACCCACACTGCTATCACCCACACTGCTATCACCCACACTGCTATCATCCACACCTCTATCATCCACACCCCCCCCCCCCCCACCACCACTTAAGCGCTGCCCGGCCGCCCCCTGCCCATGCCTCCCCCAAATGCTGATTCAAAACTTTTGAGCTAAAATTTAGAGAGTTTTCACGGGAGACAAACAGAAACAAGCGCGCCTAGTGAGCCACACAGGCGGTATATGACGGCTCTGCTGGATAAAACTAACACAACTTTTATAATAGAGCCCAATCGTTTTTTTACGAGTTTTGATTTGTTGTGAATGTAATGTTTTCTCACCTTTTTTAGGCCCCTTTTTTTCGGGCACTTATAGTGAGGATGTGTCTGTTTTTCTGTCTGTGTTTGTCTGTCTGTGTCTGTCTGTCTGTCTGTCTGTCTGTCTGTCTGTCTGTCTGTCTGTCTGTCTGTCTGTCTGTCTGTGTCTGTCTGTGCTTTTGAACGTCTCGTTGATATTTGCGACTTTCCCCTTGAACTGTTGGAACTGAAAGTAATGTTCAATCCGTCTGAACGCCCATATCCGGCTCTACACGTTCGTCATCCGGCTCTACACGCCCGTATCCGGCTCTACACGCCCGTCATCCGGCTCTACACGCTCATCATCCGCCCCTACACTCCATCATAGCCGAAGAACATGAGTTGAACATAATTGAAGTATCCGACTGAACTGAAGGCCTGAACATGAACACAGACGGCTCTAGAATTACTAATCCAAGTTAGATCACAAAACATTTGGAAGCAAATTGGAGATATGTAAATTTATACAAATAAAACAGCTAACCATACTCAGGCTATTGTATTGCAGCTCTGTGGATAATAAATTACCCGCCTGGATATGTACTTGATGCATGGGAGGCGGGAGAGAGGAGGATATATAATGGATAAATCCACGAAGGAGCAAGTGGTTGGATATTATCAAGAGTTTCATAGATTTCATTATCCCTGTGTTCTCTCATTATTTTGGTTATCATTATAATATAACTTGGAGTTATGAAGATGATGTCTACTGTATGACATCTGTCTGTCTGTCTCTGTCTCTCTCTACAGTGGTCGTTTCGATGTATGATTTCCAGATTGACTTCACCTCATGTCGAAAATGGAATGCAACTCCTCATGGAGATGTGAAGATGATGTCTACTGTATGACATCTGTCTGTCTGTCTCTGTCTCTCTCTACAGTGGTCGTTTCGATGTATGATTTCCAGATTGACTTCACCTCATGTCGAAAATGGAATGCAATTCCCTCATGAGTTCCTAGCAAGTCTTAGCATAAAGTGGTTTAATGAGGACAAGGACACGAGCTGAGATCACAAGTCCCCCTCATTGTTCCGGCATTAATGGGGGGATGGGTAGAGAGACAGAGGAGGGAGAGAGAGAGAAGGGGGGAATGAGGGATAGAAGGGGGGAATGAGGGATAGAAGGGAGAGAGAGGAGAGGGATAGGTTAAGGGGAAGAACCTTATTAACAGGTTGATAAAGACAGTGGCGAGTCTTCACTATTGTTAATCTTGTAAGGAAAGGATAGGGGAAGATGGGTGGATAGGGACTCTGTTTGGACCTGTCCAGTGGAGTGGTAGGGATGGTATTTTACCTCGCGGTGATTTCGAGGATCAACGTCCCCGTGGCCCGGTCTCTGAACAGGCCTGGCGATTGGTGGTTTGGTCAATTAGAGCTGTTGGACGCGGCTGATCGCATCCTGACGTACGAATCACAGGCTATAGTGGTTCAGGTTTCATTTGAAGGCGTTTGTCGTGTTCACTTTTGAACACCGTGTGAGGCCGGCCACCTCTTCTTCGACCAACAGCCTTGAGTATGTTGACCAGACCACACACTAGTAAGTGAAGGGACGACGACGTTTCGTCCTGGACCATTCTCAAATCGATTATGAGACTTGAGAATGGTCCAGGACGGACCGAAACGTTGGCGCCCCTTCACTTACTAGTGTGTGGTTTGATCAATATATTTCAGCCACGTTATTGTGACTCCTCGTCTGCACCATTGAGTAATTGCAAACTCCCGTAATCATCCTTTCCCCTTATAAATTACTAACCATTTTTGATAACGGATCCATTATTCGTTATCAATAGGCCACATTAGCTAAATTAGTGAACTGGTGTTCTCAAGACCCAAGTGATTAGCCGGAGAGCCTCTTAATGGGGGTCCCAAGATACCTCTTTAGGTAACAGATAAGGTCATTGTGTTAATTGTCGACAGGTGTTGTATCAATTGTTGCTGGCTTGGTAACGAGCGGGAGAATTACCGAGAGAGAGAGAGAGAGAGAGAGAGAGAGAGAGAGAGAGAGAGAGAGAGAGAGAGAGAGAGAGAGAGAGAGAGAGAGAGAGATTCCTTCACCCTGTCCTCATACCCCAGCTCTTTGGCCTCATATCCCAGCTCCTTGTCCTCATACCCCAGCTCCTTGGCCTCATACCCCAGCTCCTTGTCCTCATACCCCCAACTTCTTGTTCTCATACCCCAACTTCATGTCCTCATACCCCAGCTCCTTGTTCTCATACCCCATCTCCTTATCCTCATACCCCAGCTCCTTGTCCTCATACCCCCAACTTCTTGTTCTCATACCCCAGCTCCTTGTCCTCATACCCCAGCTCCTTGTCCTCATACCCTAACTCCTTGTCCTCATACCCCCAACTTCATGTCCTCATACCCCAACTCCTTATCCTCATACCCCCAACTTCATGTCCTCATATCTCAGCGCCATGTCTTCATATCCCTTCCATGTGATGTATAATCATCCCAGCTGAGCGCCTTCGCTGGGTAATTACCTTTCCTCTCCCTTGATTGGTTGAGCCAAGCATTCAAGAGCATAGAGCTCCCGTCTGGAACTGTCTGGCGCTATTACCAGCCTCATAGAGCCTCGTGTAATAGAGCACACAGAGCCCAGCTTTGCGATTCAATACAGGAATCTGTAGGTGGGAGATGCAGAGCTCAGTCTTGCTGCTCTGATTAGAAATGGTTCATTATCTCTTGGGTGTTACCCATTATATGTAGTTTGTGTGTGTGTGTGAGATGTTTGGGGCGGTTGGTGTAATTAATGGGTGTGTGTGTGTATGTATGTATGCATATGCGAATAAGCTTGAATGGTCCCCAAGCCAATATGCAACTGAAATCCTTCTGGGGGTGTCATGTCCTCATACCTGTAAATATATATATATATATATATATATATATATATATATATATATATATATATATATATATATATATATATATATATATATATATATATACAGAGAGAGAGAGAGAGAGAGAGAGAGAGAGAGAGAGAGAGAGAGAGAGAGAGAGAGAGAGAGAGAGAGAGAGAGAGAGAGAGAGAGACAGAGAGAGACAGACAGACAGAGAGAGAGACAGACAGAGAAAAAGAGAGAGAGACAGACAGAGAGAGACACAGAGAGAGAGAGAGAGAGAGAGAGAGAGAGAGAGAGAGAGAGAGAGAGAGAGAGAGAGAGAGAGAGAGAGAGAGAGAGAGAGAGAGAGAGAGAGACAGAGAGAGAGAGACAGAGAGAGAGAGACAGAGACAGAGAGAGAGAGAGAGAGAGAGAGAGAGAGAGAGAGAGAGAGAGAGAGAGAGAGAGAGAGAGAGACAGAGACAGAGACAGAGAGACAGAGAGAGAGACAGAGACAGAGACAGAGAGAGACAGAGAGAGAGACAGAGAGAGAGACAGAGAGAGAGAGACAGAGAGAGAGAGACAGAGAGAGACAGACAGAGAGAGACAGACAGACAGAGAAACAAGAGACAGAGAGAGAGAGCGTGGCCGAGTGCGCTTGTAAAGAAATCCAATTTATGGTTATTCTAATCTAATGAATATATTATAGTATCGAACATATTAGAACCTGATAACTATGCCGTAACATATTCCTTCGTTGTGTCCAGTAAAACGTTAGATTTACGACACTGATATCCCTTTTACCACAACAATTTACACACAGTAAATGCAAAATTGCAATTTGCATCCATAAATTAAAAATAGAAATACAAATTCAATATACATTTGCAACACTAAAGCAGCTTATACGAGCAATCAATGTAGAATTAACAGCTTCCTTATCATTTTCGGGTCCATTGTCTGAGGAGAAAGTTATAGTGACCAAGGTGGCCGAACTGGTCGTAAGTAGTGACCTGAATTCTCAGTATCCGGTGTTGTTGATCGCTCAAGGATAGTAATGTTGGGCACACACACACACACACACACACACACACACACACACACACACACACACACACACACTATCATACAGTACAATACGAGTACACAATTAATCAAAGCCTGGAAGCTATGAACTGTGAACAGGTAAGCAGGCAGGCTAGGAGGAAAGCAGGCAGGCTAGAAGGCAGGCAGGCAGGCAGGCTAGGAGGCAGGCAGGCAGGCTAGGAGGAAAGCAGGCAGGCTAGAAGCAAGGCAGGCAGGCTAGGAGGCAGGCAGGCAGGCTAGGAGGCAGGCAGGCAGGCTAGGAGGAAAGCAGGCAGCCTAGAAGCAAGGCAGGCAGCCTAGAAGCAGGACAGGCAGGCTAGAAGCAAGGCAGGCAGGCTAGAAGGTAGGCAAGCTAGGAGGCAGGTAGGCAGGGGAGGGCAGGCATGCTATTCCAGCTGACACACTATACTACCCTCACAACACAACGCTATTGCGTGAAGATATTATGCAAATTGCTGTGCACTCTTTTAGCCAAGGCTGCCATCGCTGAGGCCCAAGACAGTCAGCAACGCTGCCTTTACCCATAACTGAAAATTCTCAGCGTTTATGTACAGTCATTTGCATATTGAGTAGGTCGGGAGGAATTAGGTACATGAAATATGTGAGCGAACACACACACACACACACACACACACACACACACACACACACACACACACACACACACACACACACACACACGATTGGAACAAGTGAGGTGGTGGTTGAGGTCAAAACCGTCAGTAATTTCAAAGCGTTATACGACAAAGAGTGCTGGGAAGACGGGACACCACGAGCGTAGCTCTCATCCTG
This sequence comes from Procambarus clarkii, assembly GCF_040958095.1. NCBI lineage: Eukaryota > Metazoa > Arthropoda > Malacostraca > Decapoda > Cambaridae > Procambarus > Procambarus clarkii. The sequence goes on along the minus strand of NC_091237.1, from coordinate 19,338,231 downwards.
TAACTACAGTTAGGTAATTACACTTAGGTAATTACAATCTCGTGTCTTCTCTCTGACACACACACACACACAAGCTAATTATCTTGCAATAAAATGCTCTACAACATATTTTGTATCCACACACACACACACACACACACACACACACACACACACACACACACACACACACACACACACACACACACACACCCACACACACACACACACACACACACATCTATGACCTCTAAGAACAAGAGGTCATAGATATAAACTAGCTAAACACAGATGCCGAAGAAATATAAGAAAATTCATTTTCGCAAACAGAGTGGTAGACGGTTGGAACAAGTTAGGGGAGAAGGTGGTGGAGGCCAAGACCGTCAGCAGTTTCAAAGCGTTATATGACAAAGAGTGCTCGGAAGACGGGACACCACGAGCGTAGCTCTCATCCTGCAACTACACTTAGGTAATTACACAAGGCAAACTCCACTAGCAATCCAAACAGCTTCTACAGCAACAGTAACATCTCGGAGATGAGCAGATGCTATACTAAGCCCAGACCGCAGCCTCCAGCACATCCTCAAGATAACATTACCTACGAGACTGATAACAAAAATAACATTAACACGCTATATCCCTTTGAGATGTATTATATTGTCTCAACAAACCCACTTGAACTCCGGTGAGCAGGACCTTGAGGCTAACGTCAGAGTCCAATCATTCCCTTAGCAGAGCTCTGCTGATTGGAGCAATGAAGGGAAACGGGGAATGAAGGAAGAGGAGAAGGGGCGAGGAATGCAAAAAAAGGAAGGACGAGCAGGAATAAGGAATGCAAGATAAACAATTTGGTAGGCGAAGGAAGGTAATTATGAGGTGAAAGCTCTACGTTCATCTGTATAGAGCTAGGAAGGGCCTTTAGGACAATGATTTTGGGATAGAACGAAGGGATGGAATGGAAGACAAGGAATGGAAGACAAGGAATGAGAAACAAGGAATGAGAAACAAGGAATGAGAAACAAGGAATGAGAAACAAGGAATGAGAAACAAGGAATGAGAAACAAGGAATGAGAAACAAGGAATGAGAAACAAGGAATGAGAGACAAACCATTATCTCAAAAATCCGACCATAAAAAATAGCCAAACAATTGCCAAATTTAAAAAAAAAAAAATTAAAACCATAAAAAATAAGTTTTTCGAAACCATTCGTTGCTGAACCTAAATTATCGTTCAAGCCCGAACAATGCCAACCCAAAACATCGAAATTAGTTACCTCAATACGAATAAAAAAAAGGAAGCAGATAGATAGAAAAAAAAAAATTGACATTAAAAATATTTTTTTGATGAGTTATTAAATTTGTTGACTTATGAAGCGTAAGATATACATCTAAGTATATATATACACTATACATCGTATACATTTCGTATACATGGAAGAGTATGCTTACTGCGGAGTGGTTCTCACTATCAAGTATGGGTGATGGTGATTGGTATGGTGTTAACTATATATGTCTGTTGAAGTGCCAGATGAAGTCACATCAATGGTGAAGATCATTGATGCCATTGACGTCAAAGTGTGGTCAATATTATGCCAGTGACATCACAGGGAGGTCAATATGATGCTAGTGACGTCACTGAGAGATCACAATAATGCCAGTGACGTCACTGAGAGATCACAATAATGCCAGTGACGTCACTGAGGGAGATCAATACTGCCAGTGACGTTACTGGGAGATCAATATGATGCCAGTGACGTCACTGGGAGATCAATGTGATGCCAATGACGTCACTAAGAAATCAATATTATGCTAGTGACGTCACTGGGAGATCAATATGATGACAGTGTCATCACTGAGAGAGATCAATACTGCCAGTGATGTCACCGAGGGCATCCTATACATTGTGAGATAAAATTAATCGAATTTAATCCTAGTATCGGATAGATGGTGGGAAGGGCATCCAAAAATAATTTTTTTATCCAAAAATTGAAACCCATTTTTCAAAGACCCATTTTTCGAAGACCCATTTTGGGTCTCAGCTTCCATCCATGGCTCATCGGCCTGCGTTGCCCCCGATGGTACGTGGTTGGAAATATTCAATGGATATGAGTGCTTGGCACACAGCAATCACAATAGCGTGATGTATCAAATGATTAAGGCAGCGTTTGGGATGCTCTCGGACGTAGGTTCGAATCCTCGTCACGGCCCTTGTGGATTTGTTCATGAGTGCTTGGTTTATCTTTACCATACATACCTCTCACTACACTCCCCCTTCTTGTAAGGGGGGGGGGCGAATAGGATTATGGATTAATGGGTTATCGAGTGTTAATGGGTTAAATAGTTATCGAGAATCTCAGAATCTCTGACATGGAATCTCTGGATTATTATTTCCAAACGTAGATTGGACATGTTAATGATATTCGTAAAATGTAAATAGGAGCCGCCTCGCTTGGGACAGAGAGAGAGAGAGAGGGAGAGAGAGAGAGAGAAAGAGAGAGAGAGAGAGAGAGAGAGAGAGAGAGAGAGAGAGAGAGAGAGAGAGAGAGAGAGAGAGAGAGAGAGAGAGAGAGAGAGAGAGAGAGAGAGAGAGAGGATAAACTATCCCTCTCAGAGTTGATCATCCATGCAGACCTGCCTCCAAAAATATTACCGATTCTACGTCCGAGCTAACTATAGGAACATGTCAATATACGACTTTGCAAATTGCCTATACATATCCCAATCGAAATTTGGGATTTCTAGGAACGTTAGACATTAGACAACACTAGACCTCAGGGTTATCATGACAATATTTAACCTCGCTTAGATCTTCATAAAATATGTTCTTGACAAATTAGCAAATCAGAAAGTTTATAGAATTTCACGTCTTCCGGGCCTAACTTGTGTGACGAGGGAGCTTTGGTTGATTGCCGAGATTGTTAATTACCAGGATTAAGGCAGGTAAGTGGAAGCCACACCTGAGGTGGGTAAGACTTGCTACACCTTGTCGAATGTCAGGTGGTGGGGGGGGGGGGGCTTTAAGTTAATGAGTCAATTACACAGGGGCCAAGAGTATATATCTTATTATCAGAGAGGGAGGAATATGCTTGATTGATGTCTTGTGTGGTTGAAAAGTGCCACCAGCCTGTCGACTCTGCAGGCCACCAGCCTGTCGACTCTGCAGGTCACTAGCCTGTCGACTCTGCAGGCCACTAGCCTGTCGACTCTGCAGGCCACTAGCCTGTCGACTCTGCAGGCCACCAGCCTGTCGACTCTGCAGGCCACCAGCCTGTCGACTCTGCAGGCCACCAGCCTGTCGATTCTGCAGGCCACTAGCCTGTCGACTCTGCAGGCCACTAGCCTGTCGACTCTGAAAGCCTTCCTTAATCCCTCTCGTTATTTACATTTAATTTCACATTAAATTGCAGTCTCTGTTTATATTTCTCTGGACAAGAGATCAGTTCTCAAGGCGTGATAGGTGTTGGAACCGTCGCAACGTGATGCTGTAAGTGCCATGCAACTTATACTAAACGTGATCTAAACAGGAAGGGAACAACGTGATCTAAACAGGAAGGGAACGGACATGGTCTTTGGTTAATGTATCTTGCCTTCTGTCTCTGTTGTTCTGTTTCCTCAGTGCAGAGTTAACACGTTTTAATCAAAACGTTTGTTTAATTTAAAAAATTAATTAAAAAAGTTTGTTTTAATTAAAAACAAATTTTTAATTAAAAAATCAAATTTTATACGTTTGTATAAAATATATTCTACGTCTGTCTATAGCTGGAGGTCAGACACTTGGGGGGGCTACCCTCAACCGACTTTGCACGGTGATTACTGTGGGTTACGTGCCCATAATGGGCGGGTTAGGGTCAGTTCCACTGATTCTTTGAAAATGGAATCGGGTCCCATGGCAACCTCTTTACACCTAAATAGGTGAAATGTGGCTGGCTGAGTCCCTAGATTTCCTTACCAAGGACTGTTATACTCAGACCCGTTGGCATGAGGTGCCTGGAGCTTTGCAATTACTTTATTCGCTCCTGTGTTGATGAGGATATCCTAATATTGCACCTAGAGTCTGCCACTGGAGACTACTCAACACATATATGGCCCTATATATGACTACAACCATACCCAACACACCTGTCTCGACAGAGACCAGTGCTTTCACTTTTATATAACAAATCCAAAACCGACAAACATCGTTTACGTTTCAGATTTTCGCTTCTAACAAGAAAAAAATTATACGAATAACCACAATATCGAGGATCGGTAATTTCTCAGCGTCAGTGTGTAGAGACATCGACAAAAACTGGCCACCCAACGGTATTTTTTACCCATTTACAAAAGAGCACAATTATAGAGCTTGTTTTAAAGACTATAATCCCGCACGGCGTATATAGAGCGCTCGCGTACATGCCGTGCAAGACGTTGAAATCCAATAATTTAAAAAAGTCATTCGTGGATTAAGTTAATCGTAACGTTGGTGTCTTTGTTGCTCGGAGGGTGATGGCGTGTGGGGTGCGCAGTTCTTGCGAATTTGTAAATCACTACTGTTGAAGGGGAGGGGTTGTAAATCACAACTGTCGAAGGGGAGGGGTTGTAAATCACTACTGTTGAAGGGGAGGGGTTGTAAATCACTACTGTTAAAGGGAAGAGGTAGTAAAAGGTGCCATTTGACTGCTACAAGAACTGTTTTATGAGTTAATTTTCCGCCAAGATAAGCGTATTATCGTTATTATATATTATAAGCGTTATATAAGTGTATATTTAACAGGCAGCATATTTATTGACGTGTATGTGGAGCTGTATTTTTAAAATACAGCTTTCGTAATACAGCTGTAGTGGAGATAATCAGGGTTAAGATCCAGAGGACCTAAAACAGAAAACGGGGGCAATACATCAATTTTGCGAGCCGCTACCATTTTCTAATACGACAATTTCTGGCTTTGGAGAATACGTCAAAATGCGACGTTCTATTAGGAGGACGGGTTGCACTGGTAGCTTCGACAAGGGGGGCCCGTATAAGTCTATGTTTTTGTTGTGGGATTCGAACCCTGGTATCCGTATGGCCAGTGTGTAGCAACACATGTGCACATGGCAGCTACTTCTTCAAATTCCCCTTGAAAATCTCTACTATTCTCTTAGCACTATTTGTTAAATTCGCAAGTATAAAATTTCAGACACAAAATGCACCCACACATGTGTGTGGTGTGTGTGTGTACACTTATGCACACATACACTACACACACACACACACACACACACACACACACACACACACACACACACACACACACACACACACGTTCACACACAAATATTCATTCATATATATATATATATATATATATATATATATATATATATATATATATATATATATATATATATATATATATATATATATATATATATATTAAACATGGCAGCAAGGCATGATTGAAACAACATTCCCTTTGATTATATCTGGATACTATCTTTACAATTTTGCCTCGCGAGAAGTCTTCTGTCAACCAAGAATCTATAGTGAAATGCAAGAAAATAATCGGTTCTCAATACATATTCATACTTTCTTTTATCAAAGAATTTTTTACATGCGTTTGAAGTCTGTTTTGAGAAAAATACTCATCAATAAAAGGATTTTTTATTCCTTTTAGTTTTGGTCTATCAAAGAACAGATGTATTGCCTGCACCGACTGACTAGCTGACTGCATGACTGACTCCCTGGCAGGCTTCCCACAACAGCCTGGTAGATCCACTCCCTGTCGCGGGTGAAAAACCTTTTGTCGTTTGAGCGTCGGTAAAACACCCCACACACACATCTAGTCTTGCTTTAATTTGATTTGACTAGTGGAACTAGATGAATATCATTCTCTGTTTAATAAAAACTTTTAAATAACAAGTTTATTTTATATTAGAAATCTCTCCTAAAGTTTCTTTCGATTCAGAAAAAAAAATTAAATAAGGAACATTTTCAGGAAGTTACCAAGCAAAACAGGAAATAAAAAAAGATGCTATTTTACACATAAAATTTACACGAAGATAAGCTGTTGCAAATCGTAACTCAGTTTTCAGATGATTCGTTTAAAAATACGAACACACACACACAGTCTCTAATTAATTCTGGAGTTTAGGAATTCATTTCTCTCTCTCTCTCTCTCTCTCTCTCTCTCTCTCTCTCTCTCTCTCTCTCTCTCTCTCTCTCTCTCTCTCTCTCTCTCTCTCTCGTCCAATTAAGTTTAACGTGAATTATTTTTAGTGAGAACTTCCCTTTGGGAGAGATATTTCTCCCCATATGTATCTATCCTGTCTATCTAGATATCCTGTCTATCTCTCTCCCTGTCTCTCCCTCTTTCCGTCTGTTTCTATATTAACTTATACCCAGTTCACTACAAATGGTAGCGATATTTCTGACTAAAACTGTTGAGCTGATAACTCAGCTCTATCTAAAACAGCTTATAGTGCCTTATCTTATTAATAACCGCAGCGCCTCTATGATTATGTATCCACAGAAGCACCTCAGCGCCCCATGTGTCAAAACCTTGTGCACTCAGTATGCACTTAACACTTACACCCTGTGAGGAGTCGGCAAACCGAACAAGGCCAGCCTCTTTAAAGTAGGACAAGAGGACATAAGTGAAAGCTGGAGACGCGAATAAGCCGGAGAAATGGAAAGAAATACTTCGAAATCTGTATGAGGGGGGGTCAACAAGTGGAAATCACTGAAGGAAGTTGAGGAATGCGCTGAAAGAAGAAGTTAGGGAATGCAAATCGTGGCAAATCAGAACGAACCAGCCACGCCCAAGCTTTACAAACCATATCAAAGCTTCACAATCCACGGCAACACTTTACAAACTAACCCGAACCAATGTTCATGAAACTCTGCTTTATGAAGTTTAAAACGAGGTTTGTTAAAGCATCACAAAAACCACACTACAGCTCTATAAAGCATCCCAAATCCAGCCCGTCCTCCAAACAAAGATCCAAAAGTGATTCCATGCACCCACCAAACCCCTTGTTTATGAATGAAAAACGGTTTACACACGACTCACAACTGCTGATGTTCGAACATATCCGGAACAAGTGCTTCACTGACGAATTTTGTTCGAATCACAACGCTATAAATGCTTCACCCACGTACTACAAATACAAATAATCGCCAACAGAACCTAAACACCTGACCTATCCTATGCCTATATATACACAATATGCTAATATATTATAATATTAATTTATACTTGAGAAAATTCCCGTTTTGAATGAACAGCATGTTAAAATTTATGAATGCGTCTGTGGGGTCGACCGCTGGATGTAATGGACTTGAGTCGAGGACGGGTTGCCCAAATCGGTGCAAATAAAGCTAAAGCTTCATAAACCCCGTCAAAGCTTCATCAATCATACCAAAGCTATACAAACTCGCGACTGGAGAGAGAGAGTGGAGCTCATTAAAGCTCAACTGTCGAATTCTCGACAATAGGAATTCGCTAATTGTCTCGAATTGATACAGTTCCTCATTATCGCGCCAGACAGCTAGTCTCTGCATGTGTGGTGATTGAAACAAGTTTATAGAGAAATTACACATAAAAGAAGCAGAATTTGAGTCACAATAACGTGGCTGAAGATGTATTGACCCCAACCACACATCAGAAAATGACGAGACGACGACGTTTCGGTCCGTCCTGGAGCTTTAGCAAGACATTCGACTTGATAGTGGTCCTGGACGGACCGAAACGTCGTTGTCTCTTCATCTTCTGGTGTGTGTGTGTGATTCGGTTATCACACACACATGATGTAATGTTGCTAATCTCACCCTGGTCAATACATCGTGTTCATATATTTACACACACACACACACACACACACACACACACACACACACACACACACACAACACAAAAAATCGCTGTATTACTTAACATTCTGGACGACAAACTTATGCATTTGTTGTCAATATTACAGAGGATCTTCCGAAAGTACAACACAGTGTTTCTACATGTCTGTATTTCATATATTTTATTGTAAAAGAACAAATCCACAATTGCTTTAATCAGGGTTCGAATCTACGCAGGGGATGTTCCAAGAAGCGCCTTAGTCAACTACACTATAACATGGTTAAACCCTGATCAAGGCCCTTGTGTATTTGTTCATTTGATATATCATGCTATTGTGATTTCTCTGTGTTGTATTTATATTGTATTTATACAAATGTATTTGGTGTTGTATTTCATTGTATTTATATGTTGTATACGTGAAACACACACACATTCTATTTCTGTCTAGTAACAGTGGAAATATTTTGCATTCAATAGATTGTATATTTTTCCCCCCGGGGGGGAAAGGTATTGTATTCTTTATACAATACTTGTATAAAGCTTGCAATATTTTTTTTTAAATTACATATATCAACATTTGTTGAAAAAGTGTGACAACGGAGTACTGAATAGGTTGGAACCTTTACGTATAAGTTGGTACTCTTCTCTCAGGCAACTGATTACGTCTTCTCAGAAGAAATTTGAAATCAGAAAAATCTGATGAGCTACTTAAGAAGCTGACTACAACGTTCTGTCTGCCCCTAACATATGTGATTAGCCCCCCTTGTTCCCTCTCAACTAATTGGCTGCTCCTGATCTGTCATCTAATTGGCAAGGCCTACCCATCCCTGGTAACCAATTAGCAATTATTTTCAAACCTGGGTATCGTGGGTGACATAGAAAATAAATATGTATGCTCCAGCATCCATCCGATCAATGTCCCTGAGTCAAGGGGAAGAGAGAGACATGTTTCCCCCCGGAAGCTGCGAGAAAGATACAATGATACACGGAGCATGATGGATGAGCCAGCTTGGGAGGATCTTCTCACACGCCTCGGGTCCCCGGATCGAGTCTTTTAAGTGCCCCAAGTGAATGGAATCTCCTCTTCACCACCCTCCCCCCCCCTTCCACAGCCCATCAGAGCATCATCTATTATTTGTCACGTTGACGCAATACATACACACTCCCATGTGTGTAGCACTACATATGGGTATTTGCATTTTTCTAAAAGGGGGAAATTGCAAGATATAGGAGGTAATTAAAGGGGGCGGAAGGGGGGAGAGAAATATAGAAATAGAGGGAAATAAATTGTCTCTTGCGGGCAAGACTATTACGACATGCAGATGAGCAGTCACAATAACGTGGCTGAAATATGTTGACCAGACCACACACTAAAAAGTGAATGGACGACGACGTTTCGGTCCGTCCTGGACCATTCTCAAGTCGATTCATAATGGTTTAGGACGAACCCGAAACGTCGTCTTTTCTTTATTATCTCATATGTGGTTCAGTCATCAAGAAGAATAGTTTTTACCGGCTGTAAACACCAGCAGTTTTCAGCAGGCTAAGATAACCAGGAGACTCTCTCCTGAGTGACGGTGCGTGCAGAGGTCACAGACCATTTTGAATCTGTGCCCAATCGTTAGAATTTGCTTGGTCTCGTGGCCTGGAAATCAAATCAAAGTTGGCAGAACAAGAGGAGAGAAGGTGAAGGGACGAAGACGTTTCGGTCCGTCCTGGGCCATTCACAATCGACTTGAGAATGGTCCAGGACGGACTGAAACGTCGTCGTCCCTTCACCTTCTAGTGTATGTGGTCTGGTCAACATATTTCAGCCACGTTATTGTGACTCCTCGTCTGCAAAGCAGAGGAGTCAGCCACGTCATTTAGGGGGTCTGCTCTGGGGTCCCGAATCTTGAATCTACAGAATAGAGATCAACATTTGATGAGTGTTAACCATTTGTATAGCGTGCCTATAGCTATACCTTGACGCTATATCAACAATACCCCACAAGTGCATCGTATAGTGAGTCTCAGAGCCCCTTTAAATCTCAAGTTGAATAACAGATGGAAGAGACAGTAAAATTATGAGTAATTTTATGTTTACTTGATAATGTTAGAAGTGAAGAGAAAGGGTAAAAGGTCGTGATTTTTAACATGTTAGGTTAAGTGTACATGTTTATAACATGAGACAGAGAGGTGTCCAGTGGGTCTTCTTCCTGATGGAAGGATGGGAGTTCACTCACAGGATTACCTGTGGATGATTTCGAGGATCAATATCCCCAACCAGCCCTCCTGGTTGCCGGTCTGATCAACCAGGCTGTTCAATACGACTGCTCGCAGCCTGACGTACGAGCCACTGCCCAAAATAATAGAACATACCCATTGTTAAACTAGCTTCAAGCTGCCAATAAATGAACTTTATTTGTAGGAAGGTGTATGCAACTTCTGGGTCAAGCTTTGCAATGGCAAAGCTTCTGAAATACTGCACGCGGCGGAGAAATATAATTACTAGTGTTTAGTGGAATCAAAAGCTTTTGTTAGAGTAATCTACTTAATGAGAATTTGAGTGTTTTTTCAAGTAAAAAATAAAGTTCAGTATAGAATCAAGTATTCAGTCGTTCTGTATCAAATATTGGATGTATTTTCATGCAGTTGAAGTTATTAAAGTGTTCTCTTGTTCTTCATTGTTTCATCTTAGTGTTCAGTTATCCAGGTGTTATCCTTTGTTTCCCACTATATATCAGTTATCTCAGTGTTCCGGTCCCTAGTTATCCTTCTTTACCCCCCCTTCCCTAGTTATTTTCAGTTCTTCTGTTCCTCAGTTATTACTCCAGTTATCGTTAGTTATACCGATTATTCATTCCTTTGACTTGAGTTATCATAATATCCCCGTGTTCGCCTGTTTCCCCAGCAATTATCCTAATTATCTTCAGTTAATCCTAGTTATTCCTAGTAATCCCAGTTCCCCCCCTAGTCTCTACTCCTTCCTTTCTTCTATGTTATCCAGTGTTCCTCCTTTTTTTAAGCGTCTATCAAGAGTATTATATTTGCTGGGAACTCCGACCTTTCAATAGAAACAAGTGTTAACTTTGGTTTTGTAATGCCATAAATTTTAGATTTAGACATGGTAATTACAGAGAAATAAGAGCAGAGGTTCCCACTTTTGTCTCTCTCATCACACACACACACACACACACACACACACACACACACACACACACACACACACACACATACACACATACACACATACACACATACACACACACACACACACACACACACACACACACACACACACACACATTGACAGGTTAGAAAAAGATGGATTATTTAACACTGGTGGAAGCTGAGTACCCAAATGAGCCACAGAGGCATTAGAAAGAACTTTTTTGAGGGGTCAGAGTAGTTAATAAATGGAATACATTAGGCAGTGTTGTAGTGGAGGCTGACTCCATACACAGTTTCAAATGTAGATATGACAGAGCCCAGTAGGCTCAGGAATCTGTACACCAGTTGATTGACGGTTGGAGAGGCGGGACCAAAGAGCCAGAGCTCAACCCCCGCATGCACAACTAGGCGAATACCCACATGCACACCTGGTAAGCCATCCCACACTAAAACTATAACTTCCTGACAGCACAAAACATATGTTTTGACAAGTTGTAAAATTGCCTAATAATGATTGACTTGCTTTGGAACGCAGACTACAAAAAAAAAAAAAAAAAACTGGTTGACAAAAAAAAATAAATTCCAGAGCAGAATATAACCTGTTTCATGATTTACTTTTTTTTTGTAAACAAGTTTGGCAGTAATGGCAGTGTTGTCTACTCATAACACAAGTGCAAGCATGAGGTGTTTACTGGACATATCTAGGCCTCGTCGGCCGTCAGGGGGGGGGGGGGGGGGTGGAGGGGGTTAGGTAGATATTACATAACACCTTCCCTTTCCCCCTCCCCACCAATCTGGGGTAGATACTCTCAAGTAGACGTCTCCGCTCTAGCAACACTACGGTAGACGGATAACAGCTGCGTCACGGACACTCGACCCCGTCCTCTAAGCTAATAGGTTACATTGCGTACGTTGTGGTAACCAGCGTTACAAATACTCTACTCGAACATAAAAAATAAGTTACAGCTCACAGATATCTACGTTTTCTATGCATCGACTTCAATAGGTTAGGTTAGGTTACTTGGGTTCTTACTTTTTCCGGCTAACTCTGGAGGATGACTTTTTTTTTTTCCCCAGAGTGGCAAATCAAGAGAATGAAACTATTTACACCGGCCGTGGCCCGCTGAGCCACCAAGTTCCTTTCTCTATATTATTTCCTTACACACTTAATACAAAAAGATACAGTAAGTTATGTTATTATAGATTTTGACCCATAAAGGGAACATTCTCCCACGTTAAATATTTTTAATTTTGTACCGGAGGGAGGGAATTATCAAGGGGAAAGCGCCAAGCCTTTACGACAATATAGCACTGGGAAGGGGTCATAACAAGGATTTGGGATGGGACGGGGGAAAGGAATGGTGCCCAACCACTTGCACGGTCGGGGATTGAACGCCGTCCCAAATGAAGCAAGACCGTCGCTCTACCGTCCAGCCCAAGTAATTGGACATTTTGCCCCTAGGGGCAAGGTCATTGGGCAGTGCCACTCATCTTGTGAGTTGGCACTGCCACACCGCCATAGCAGCATGTACAACACTCCCCAATAGGAAGAAAACCCGCTGGGTTGTTCACCCTGTCACCAGTAACCAGACACAGCTAGGGCTCACTAATGACAAGAACCCAATAGGCTGGAGAACCTATACATCAGTAGATTGACAGTCGAGGCGGGACCCAAGAGCCGAATTTCAACTCCCCCCTCTCTTCTCCCCGCAAGCACAATTAGGCGAGTTCTAAATCACTTATACAAACAATTCAATAAACGCGTTTCAATACCCAACAAAAAACAAAAATTAATTTTAAACTCATTTTCATATTGAGTAAAATCAAAGAAATGATGCAAAATAATTCTGAAAAAAAAGATTCTAAACGGGCTTGACTGAATATTGCAAAGCTTATATATACATTAAAAAGTCATATGCTTTCCCTGGCCTGAAAATTTCAGTGTTAAAATATGCAAGTACTTGAAAAGCACCGATAGTTCGCGAGAACACTCCGAACACTCCGTACCTCCGAGAACACTCCGAACACTCCGTACCTCCGAGAACACTCCGAACACTCCGTACCTCCGAGAACACTCCGTACCTCCGAGAACACTCCGTACCTCCGAGAACACTCCGAACACTCCGTACCTCCGAGAACACTCCGTACCTCCGAGAACACTCCGAACACTCCGTACCTCCGAGAACACTCCGTACCTCCGAGAACACTCCGAACACTCCGTACCTCCGAGAACACTCCGTACCTCCGAGAACACTCCGTACCTCCGAGAACACTCCGTACCTCCGAGAACACTACGAACACTCCGTACCTCCGAGAACACTCCGTACCTCCGAGAACACTACGAACACTCCGTACCTCCGAGAACACTCCGTACCTCCGAGAACACTACGAACACTCCGTACCTCCGAGAACACTCCGTACCTCCGAGAACACTCCGTACCTCCGAGAACACTCCGAACACTCCGTACCTCCGAGAACACTACGAACACTCCGTACCTCCGAGAACACTCCGTACCTCCGAGAACACTCCGAACACTCCGTACCTCCGAGAACACTCCGAACACTCCGTACCTCCGAGAACACTACGAACACTCCGTACCTCCGAGAACACTCCGTACCTCCGAGAACACTCCGTACCTCCGAGAACACTACGAACACTCCGTACCTCCGAGAACACTCCGTACCTCCGAGAACACTCCGTACCTCCGAGAACACTCCGAACACTCCGTACCTCCGAGAACACTCCGTACCTCCGAGAACACTCCGTACCTCCGAGAACACTCCGTACCTCCGAGAACACTCCGAACACTCCGTACCTCCGAGAACACTCCGTACCTCCGAGAACACTCCGTACCTCCGAGAACACTCCGAACACTCCGTACCTCCGAGAACACTACGAACACTCCGTACCTCCGAGAACACTCCGTACCTCCGAGAACACTCCGAACACTCCGTACCTCCGAGAACACTCCGAACACTCCGTATACGAACACGCAAAGCTGTGAACGGCTTCTTCTTCCTTCCACTCAAAGCTGGGATTCTTGGAGGCCTCGAACTACAACCACTCTAGCTGCATGATGGAACGCCCACCAGCTGCAAGACGGGACAAAGTCAATAGTCACTGTTATCTTAGGGATCTTGACAGGTTCATATGCAAATTGGAAAACTGCATTTATATACGTATATATAAGCATGAATGTGGAGCCTCGTGGGAATGCTGCAAGATGGCGTCCTAGTGATGTTGGGAACCCACATCAGTGATGATTGATTGATGAAGATTAAGCCACCCAAGAGGTGGCACGGGCATGAATAGCCCGTGCCACTTCTGTTACCCGTAAATCAGTGTTGGCCTTCGGTTCCTGATGTATATTGTTTCTAATGTTGGTCAGTGTAGCCTTACAAGTTACATAATGCCGCTATTAATGTTGAATTTAACATTAGCTTAATTTAGCTTTCCATCAGAGGGATTAGGAGAGAAAGGTCTCACATGATTCACTATCTCATTGATGGTGATCTAACTGGTCACGTCTGTCAGTGTGAGTGACGTCTGTCAGTGTGAATGACGTCTGTCAGTGTGAATGACGTCTGTCAGTGTGAATGACGTCTGTCAGTGTGAGTGACGTCTGTCAGTGTGAATGACGTGTGTCAGTGTGAGAGGTGGTGACAGCCTGTCAGGCCACCTTCCTGTCACATGAATATTGTTATAGATTCAGATACTCGGAACAAATTCCAAGTAGCACGGGCTATGGTGAGCCTGTAACTTACCTGGCACAGGAGTGGGGCAAGTAGCACGGGCTATGGTGAGCCCGTAGTGGGTGTCACATGAAGGAAGGCTTCAGTATACCTCAGCATTCCAAAAATTGCTGTTGATTCCAGTGACAGAAATCTTCCCTGGAACGCGTCTAAACTGGGAGGAGGCCACCGTTGCTGACCTGGATAAGGTGAAATGCCTGCTGAGTTAACTGATAACTTTACAATACTGAAATAACGAATGCAATTGCCTGACTAAACCACATGCCAGAAGAGGCAGAGACAACAACCACGACGTTTCGACCGTTATCAAGTCGAACCTGGACCATTATCGACGTGGTCCAGGACGGAACGAAACCTCGTCATCATCTCCTTATCTTCTAGTGTGTGGTTTGGTCAACATATCTTCAGCCACGTTATTGTGACTTCTGCAAAATGAAATTCCCTGCAATAACTTTGTGTAAATTGCAACAGAACAGTCTCAATGACACATTTTTTTCCATCTGATATGTCAGTGTTTATTTAGGCGGGAAAAAATAGACTGTTCCTCTTATAACAAATAGAAAAAATATGCTTGGTTGGAATGAGCATTTTGGAGAGATTCAAAATAGATCTTTCTTTTGGCAAAACCCATATATAGATGCAAGATTCTCCACAGGGGCTGCCACAGGTGCTGCCAAAGGTGCTGCCACAGGGGCTGCCACAGGTGCTGCCACAGGGGCTGCCACAGGTGCTGCCAAAGGTGCTGCCATAGGTGATTGTCTGCCCCAGGTCAGACGTAGCGCCAGGGGGAAGGGGAGGGATGTGCAGGGGGGGTTAAATATCAAGCCATAAAGAGGATTACTAATGAGCAAGATGAGAAAATCCGTAGGAGCAGTGTTGAGGGGTTCGACCCCCATGCGGTGGGTGTTCCCCACGCACACACACACACACACACACGCTTCTAGCGACTAGACCACGACATGGTATAAGGATTGCAACCTGAAGTTCTACTGATCCCACAAGGATTTCTGAGGCTTCTACTGAACACACAAGGATTCCTGAGGCTTCTACTGAACCCACAAGGATTTCCGGAGGCTTCTACTGAACCCACAAGGATTTCCTGAGGCTTCTACTGAACCCACAAGGATTCCTGAAGCTTCTACTGAACCCACAAGGATTTCCTGAGACTTCTACTGAACCTACAAGGATTTCCTGAGGCTTCCACTGAAGCCAGAACAGGATTATCACACAATCCTCCTATGAACTCTGGCTCTGTCATCCAGGACTTGTTCTACCTCTGATGCTTCTCTGTCAATACACAGAGAGTAATCCAGCCCGTCCTCCAGAGTAATCACACTAACGTGACTGCATCAATGAGAAAATTTCAAATGATTTGTTAAATCATTCGAAAATTTCAAATGAAAATTACTAAATTTTCTCACTAATTCAGTCACGTAGGTGTGATTACTCTCTAGGTAAAGAGCAAGATGATATTGTGAGATCAAAAGTTACCGACTTTATACTTTTTCGTGGAAAAAGTTTGATAAATATTGAGGTGAAATTAGAAAAAATATAAAGTTCATTTCGAAGGGTAACAAATTTCAGAGATAATGCCTCTGTAATATATGTTTTTCAAAGAGAAATATTCCTCGTTTTATGGCAGTGTGAGGTGTAGTACAGACTGAGATTAGAAATCTCAGTCTGTACTCAGACCTAACTACAGCTGTAGGCGAGACCAGTATGCACCCTGCACAGGTCACCGGGAGCTTTACAAGGTCACCTGCACGACCTGACCTCTCCAGGTAACGCCTGGTCGTTACCTCCCTATAAGGCAAGACCTCTCTATTGTAAGGACGGATTTATTGGCGTCTACAATTTCATGTGTGACTACAAACACATCTCTCGGTGAAATAAATTCCTTTTGTGTTGCATTGCTATATCTTCCCGTAATGGGAAAAAAATGCAACAATGCAAATTAACATTTTAAGCGGTGTGAAAACTGGTGCCTTCGTAACAGTAAATAGGTACCTGGGAGTTAGACAGCTGCTACGGGTTGCTTCCTGTGTGTGTGTGTGTGTGTGTGTGTGTGTGTGTGTGTGTGTGTGTGTGTGTGTGTGTGTGTGTGTGTGTGTGTGTGTGTGTGTGTGTGTGTTAAAGAGAAACATATGTAGTAGAGGTAATAGAAGAAAAATATATTGGGCTAGAAAGGCGGGGTCCAAGAGCTAATAGCTCGATTCAACAGACACAAATAGTAAATACAAATAGTATATATATATATGTATATATATATATATATATATACATATATATATATATATATATATATATATATATATATATATATATATATATATATATACACTCTTCACGCACGAATATATCTTGAATTAGCCTCTTCCATCTCATTAATTAGCCCTCATTTCTCACTAGCGCCATCTCCCACCTCACTTCAGGGACATGTTAATGGCCTCTAACGACACCCAGACCTTTAACACACCCGAATTTACCTTTACTTAACTCTCGCACATTTAGCGAAAGTATAAATTACCAGCGAGACCTCTGACCCAGCTCGGGGAAATTATAGGCAAATGTGGATAATTTCTGTTGTTATATTTACGATATCGTTAAAATTTACGACCGACGCGTTAATACATCCGAATTATCAGTCTGTTTCTGTGCCAACTTTTATGATTTGTTTTGAATTACCTTAGAATTATCTGAGGAGCGGTGGTGGGTGGTTTAGGAGTTAGAGTCTTTAAGATATCTTCGAGCTTACGTGGTTCCTTGCAGTTAGAACCCCGGCTCCTTTGCCAGATAAGTCCACTACGGGCTCACCATAGCCCGTGCTACTTGGATCCTATCTTGCTATCCACTACAACCTTGTGGGTCAGTTACAGCCCTGTTCCTGTGCCAGGTGAGTTCACTACGGGCTCACCATAGTCCGTGCTACTTGGACTCTCTCTTGCTATCCACTACAACCTTGTGGGTCAGTTACAGCCCTGTTCCTGTGCCAGGTGAGTTCGCTACGGGCTCACCATAGCCCGTGTTACTTGGAGCCTCTCTTGCCATCCACTACAACCTTGTGGGTCAGTTACAGCCATGTTCCTGTCCCAGGTAAGTCCACTACGGGGCTCACCATAGCCCGTGCTACTTACAACGTGTTGTTTTGAGTAGCTGAATCAAAAACAACAACAACAACAATGGTTCCTTTGGGGAATTATCTGCTGTAATGTTAATTCAATATATTCCCGAGCTGATAAAGAATGTTTCGAGGAATATACTGGAGAATAGTTTTATTTAGAATCTAATACAAAAAATGCTGAGTAGATGCACTAAATGCCAACAAAATGCTGAGCGAATGCAATGCATGTTTACCTAAATTCAATTGCGTCAAAATTACCAAGAATTTCATGCATTACATGTCAGATATTCCTGCATAATTTCCCTTTCAATGTTGCATACTGAATACCGTCAGTATAACAGCCTGAATGTTGCAAATATTTACTTAATTTAATATTCCTATCGAGGTCTTGGACGCTTCTTGCAAGAGAAGGAGTATTCATGACTTTAGTGGTGCATTGCATAGCTTAGTGCAAGGAGTGGCCCTTGGAGCCGGCCGGCCGAGCGGACAGCACGCTGGACTTGTGATCCTGTGGTCCTGAGTTCGATCCCAGGCGCCGGCGAGAAACAATGGGCAGAGTTTCTTTCACCCTATGCCCCTGTTACCTAGCAGTAAAATAGGTACCTGGGTGTTGAGTCAGCTGTCACGGGCTGCTTCCTGGGGGTGGAGGCCTGGTCAAGGACCGGGCCGCGGGGACACTAAAAAGCCCCGAAATCATCTCAAGATAACCTCAAGATAACCTCAAGATAGTGGTTGTGTGTGTGTGCTGCAATACCTTCTTATTGTGAATATATTGCAAGGGCACATTCGAGCTTTCATTGCAAGCATTGCTGTCAAATTTAACCGGACAGGTTAACGCATGGCTGAGCTCGGTAACCGGACTTCGAACCGGTTACCGAGCGCAGAGTCGCTGAGAAGCGACTCGCGAATCCTTGGGTAAGGAACATTTGCATTCATCACTGAATCTCATGACTCTTGGCGGCCAATGTGTGGAATTCAAGCTGGGGGAAATGCTAAGTTTGGCTCACGTCTGTCTTCAAGGAGTGTCTTTGTGTAGTCAGGATGATTGCAATCATTCTGCATCTTGAGACGGTTGGGAATATTTCTGACAATTTTTTAGTTCATTTATTTCGAGTCTGTGCAATGCCGTTTTGTTTCAGAATGCCTGTGAGTGTGTGATACAGACAGACGTTCGCGTGTGACTGTATTTTGTATCTGTGCATGCAAACATTTTCTCTTTCGCCACGACCACATCTCTTCTCCCCCCTTGCTCTTATTCTTATGCTCTTTTGGGCGCTATTTATGCTGAACTCTCACTACTCTCTTAGAGAGGGAGAGGGAGGGAGAGAGAGAGAGAGAACGAGAGAGAGAACGAGAGAGAACGAGAGAGAAAGAGACAGAGAGAAAGAGAGAGAGAGAAAGAGACAGAGAGAAAGAGAGAGAGAAAGAGACAGAGAGAGAGAACTGTGTAGATATGACAGATAAACATCGGTCGAGAGTCAATTCATTAGACAACCGACGGTTAGAAAGGCGGGACCCAAGAGCTGAGACTTCAATCATTCAGGCACAAATAGTAAATACACAAACACAAACATAAGACTTAGGAACAAAGGACACTGAAGAATGCCTACTTGACAATACGAGACATCACCTATTCATATCCACCCAAAATCACTCTTACAGATGTCTAGCCTACGCTTGAAACAATCCAGTCAACCAACGTATATTTATAGGATTTGGATTAGAAGTCAAATCCTCTAATTTGCAAAACTGGCTTTGATTACGATTCATTGATTGGAGTTTGTCTAGAATGACAGTAGTTATTCTTCATTAAAGGTAGTGATGAAGAGCACTATATGATCGCTATATATGATCACTATAGCACTATAGGAAGTTCATGCAACCACTTGGACCTTCGGGGATTGAACACCGACCGTGCAAAGAAGCGAGGCCGGTGCTCTAACTACCAAACCAAGTGATTGGGTCCAAGACCGCATGCGGGTGCCAGCCCCAGACCGCATGCGGGTACCAGCCCCAGACCGCATGCGGGTACCGCCACAAAAACTTGTAGCCACGATTTGAAATCGCGATCATAATTCTGATTATGTAAATCACCATCCACACTATCATCACCTGCATAATTAGTGGTGTCCACATTAACCGAAGTCTCTCATTTACCGATTAGCATAATTTCCAGTATTCGAAATATTATGAAGCCCAAATTATATATATTTTATATACATTTTGTGACCAGCAGTTTCTTTTTCATAGTATTTTTAACTCATCAAATGACGATAGTTCTTAAAGTAGTTCTTAAAGGATTCCTTAGCATGTCTAAACTACCTTAAATGACGTAGAATTAGACTCTGAAATCGGATTTGGGTCAAAGACAGTCGAGGAGCCTGAGACCAGGAGCTTTGACCTTACCCAGGATGCGACCTACTACAGTTGCCTAACTCTATTGACTGCAGGGTGAATAGATGCATCAGGTGAAAGGGAAAGGGGGGAAGAAGGGGCTCGATTCCTCTCAATTGGGACAGCGCTGAGGCGTGTAGACTACGGGCTCGCCATAGCCCGTGCTACTTGGAACTTTTTGTTCCAGGTAGCGAATCTTTAACAACAACAGCTGAGGCCTGTGCTTCAGGACAGGACTTCTGTCCATTCTGTCCAATTCTGTCCATTCTGTCCAATTCTGTCCATTCTGTCCAATTCTGTCCATTCTGTCCAATTCTGTCCATTCTGTCCATTGTCCTGCACGTTCCTCCGCCTTGACATTTGTCTGGACAAGCCAGAGCAACGAGTCAGAGGAGATAAGGTATCAGGAGGAGATAAGGTATCAGGGGTCAGGTACTCGCAACACAACAGTTAATATATGCTAATACCTTACAACGTCCGCCCCTCCCTCCCTCTCTCCACCCCGTCCGCCCCCCACTCCTACCCCCAATCCTATCTCCTATCTATCCTACCCCCAATCCTATCTCCTATCTATCCTACCCCCAATCCTATCTCCTATCTATCCTACCCCCAATCCTATCTCCTATCTATCCTACCCCCAATCCTATCTCCTATCTATCCTACCCCCAATCCTATCTCCTATCTATCCTACCCCCAATCCTATCTCCTATCTATCCTACCCCCAATCCTATGTCCTATCTATCCTACCCCCAATCCTATCTCCTATCTATCCTACCCCAATCCTATCTTCAACATGCCTAAACCCCCCCCCCGTCTAGAAATCCCCCCTCCACCCACAACAAAACCCCTTAAATTCCCCCCCCCCCGCCCCCCAGTCCTCCTCGACATCAATAAATTTAGCCTCGTAAGGGAGAGGGAAGGAAGGGGGGGGGGGTAGGGGTTAGGGGGAAGGTCAGTGGGGCTTGGGGGGAGGGGAGAGAGAGAGAAGGGGTAGTGGTGGGGGGTTATTGACGTCACAAAACAGGTCACACACGTTCCGTTTTACCCTGTTGTTGCTGTTAGCATTAGACCCCCGTTCGTGTGGTGACACTGTCTGGGTGGCCCCGACTATCACTGATATCATTAACTGAGACGTCTGATATCATTAACTGAGACGTCTGATATCATTAACTGAGACGTCTGATATCATTAACTGAGACGTCTGATATCATTAACTGAGACGTCTGATATCATTAACTGAGACGTCTGATATCATTAACTGAGACGTCTGATATCATTAACTGAGACGTCTGATATCATTAACTGAGACGTCTGATATCATTAACTGAGACGTCTGATATCATTAACTGAGACGTCTGATATCATTAACTGAGACGTCTGATATCATTAACTGAGACGTAATGTGACGTTGACGGACGTAATGTGACGCTGACGTAATAAGCGTCATCAACTTCCCCCTGAGGACATCCCCCTGAGGTGTAGCGACGACCGAACTTGTCCAAATCAAGTATGGAAATCCCTCTCCTACACCTTAAAGCTAAATCCTTGGTCTCTGTGGCCCTTCCCAGCATCTTTTACACCCTCTTAACACCTCCAAGCTACACTTCCCTCTTGTTGTTGTTTAAGATTTGCTACTTGGAACAAAAAGTTCCAAGTAGCACGGGCTATG
Organism: Procambarus clarkii; assembly: GCF_040958095.1. Lineage (NCBI taxonomy): Eukaryota > Metazoa > Arthropoda > Malacostraca > Decapoda > Cambaridae > Procambarus > Procambarus clarkii. The sequence continues at coordinate 19,316,352 of NC_091237.1, read as the reverse complement.
GTGAGCCCGTAGACTCCCCTCTCAACACCTGGCTTCAAGGAAAACACAGCATTTAACACATTACACGCAACACTGATTTTTCAGTTGAATAACAATCTCAACAAAGGGGGCCAGTGGTTGAGTGGACAGCGCTTGGAACTCGTAATCCCAGGGTCCGGGTTCGATCCCTGGCGATGGCAGAAACAAGTGGGCAGAGTTTCTTTCATCCTGATGCCCACCTGTTACCTAGTAGTAAATTGGTATCTGGGAGTTAGACAGCTGTTACGGGCTGCTTCCTGTGTGTGTGTGTGTGTGTGTGTGTGTGTGTGTGTGTGTGTGTGTGTGTGTGTGTGTCTTCTCCTTTAGAGCCGAGATAGGATGGAAGAGATAAGGAAAGATAATCAGATGAAAGCACTAAGCTGTTACGACTGCATAGCTTAAAGTTAAAAAATAACATCTAGGAGGGAGAGAATATTTAGGAGTCACTGAATTAGACAATAAATAACTGACAGTTGAGAGGCGGGACCATAGAGCCGAAGCTCAACTAGGGTTGAGGGTTCTGAACCCTGCAACCACAATTAGGTGAGTGCTTAAAAATCCGAAAAGGCTGGAGCCTGGAGATGAAACTCGGACTTGTAAACTTGGGAACCTGAGTACAATTACTTGTCATGACTTTCATAACCATCAATGCTCAATGCTTCACTACAAGTCACTATACTCCATTAGCTTTCTGTTAATAAACCGTAATTCACCATTTCATTACTCAGCCATCCTTGAGTTACTCATCCATAGCCAGCAAGAAGGATATCCTGGAAGTAATTTAGGATAGCACAGAGCTGTCGAACTCATTTGCTATCCCGAGCCAGATATCATATGATTCTACATGATACACGGAAGACCTTTTCCTCTCCAAGAGTAAGGCAAGCTTTCGTAAAAGATTGAAAGAAGAAAAATAATATTATTATTATTTTCCTGTTATTTCTGCTGCGAGACACTTTGTATCTCTTAGTCTGGAACATTGTATCAACGTTTGGAGCAAACAACTTAGCTACAGCATCCTTGTGTATTGAACTGAGGCGTGGATCAGTAAGTTGACCAGACCACACACTAGAAGGTGAAGATACGACGACGTTTCGGTCCGTCCTGGACCATTCTCAAGTCGATTCTCACAATCGACTTGAGAATGGTCCAGGACGGACCGAAACGTCGTCGTCCCTTCACCTTCTAGTGTGTGGTCTGCTCAACTTACTTTAGCCACGTTATTGTGACTCATCGCCTGCATGTGCATCAGTAAGTTGAAATTGTAGCAAATTTGTAATTGAGGAAAAAGAGCTTTTTGTGTTTCCAAACATGTGGACATGATCTTCGAAGCAAAATGCATGATTCTGGGATTATTTGGTCCCACATAGAATGTGTCACCATCAAAGAACTTGAACGTTTTCCCTCAAAACAGAATCACATTGTAAACTTTCAAGCTGAAAAAAATTCTGATACTTCATTACCGTTGATTTAGAATGGGTTCCATAATTTTTTTTAGAGAGATTATTCTTTAAGTAAGAAGGTAATAAGTATGTCGTGAACTATTCTTTATCCTAGAAATATTCTATATTATAGAAATATAATTCTATAATATAGAAATATTCTTTATTATTCTTTACTGTGTTGACATCAGCATGAAATCCATGTGTGTCTTGCGGGGGATTTCAGTGTTGAAAAACCACAAGCTTCTAACTCCTGTGTTAGAATGCTTCAACTTATGCTATACCTGCATCTTAATTTGCATATTAATGTTATGCATTCAAGATTGCACGTCAATCCGTCGACCGGGCTTAATTGGGACAATTAGGCTTCACAGGTCACTAGGCCTAGTGTAGTGCTGGTAGGCCTATAACCCCATACAATTTTCTCTTGATGCAACATTTCTAGATAAGATGTTAAGCAGTTCTCTTGTACAAATGAGCACCATAATATTCTCCCCCGTAACTAATTTGATGAAGCATGGCGAGTTTAGACAAATTATTCCTGGATAGACCATTTGTTCATGTAACCAATGCTTTTGTGACTATCTGCCATTGCATTGTTCATCGTGTTATTGTTGCATGTTGCGTTCTTGTTAATGTTCATTTGCGTGTGTTTTCATTAAGAGGGTAAATGCATTATTCCTATTTTGTTTTTCATTTCAATACTGGCACTGTTAGTAAACCTACAAATATATCATTCTTGCAGTGTAAGTATTCCTGTGTTATCCAAGGCTGTGTTGTGAGGTACTTAATATATGCTGTGATCACTCCAGAAAACACTCGACTATTTACGTGGGAAAGTCAGGAGCAGGAGGTTCTACTGAGGTTTGACTGAAATGATTAGATATAGCGTATGAGTGTCTATAATATATGGAAACATATACAGCGTCTCAATTGCAGTCTCCGTGGTGTAGTGGTAAGACACTCGCCTGGCGTTCCGCGAGCGCTATGTCATGGGTTCGTATCCTGGCCGGGGAGGATTTACTGGGCGCAATTCCTTAACTGTAGCCTCTGTTTAACGCAACAGTAAAATGTGTACTTGGATGAAAAAACGATTCTTCGCGGCAGGGGATCGTATTCCAGGGACCATAGGATTAAGGACTTGCCCGAAACGCTACGCGTACTAGTGGCTGTACAAAAATGTAACAACTCTTGTATATATCTCAAATGTACGTTTGCTCATCTCTTCTGTTTCTCTGTTTCTCACAGGAGGAAGGAACAGAGGGGTTATAGAAAGGAAGGAGGAGCTGTAACAGGTTTAAGACATGTTGTACAGTTGTAGGGAGTTCTGGTGGTTGGGGTTCAAGGGCTCTAGGGCTCAGGGGGGGGGGCCCTTGTCAGCCCTGAACCCTGGTTAAGAGGAAGGCTCTCTGAACCCTAAGCCTCGGGTGTAATAGCATAATTATGCTGTTATAAACGTTCTTTTTCCCTATTACAGCCAAGTATGATAATTTTTTTAATTTTCAGATATTGGTGTATAATGCTTTTCTATTTGGCAAGGAAAAAATCATTGTTTTGAATGTTGTTTAGAATATTTTTAAGGTCCAGCCAATGCCAAAATCGCCAGGGGGGTATATTTATATATCTATAAATGAATATATTAAACATATTATAACTTTCAGTCGTGGCTCCATTAACACACTACCAAATAGGTAGTACCACCCCATTTTTGGTGACCTTCCCCAATGGCTCCTAGTCTCCATTAGGTGTTGTTGTTGTTGTTTTAGATTCAGCTACTCCGAACAAAAAGTTCCAAGTAGCACGGGCTATGGTGAGCCCCGTAGTGGACTTACCTGGCACACTAGGAGCAGGGCTGTACGTAGCATTAGATGTTCCTACTTCCTGCTTACGTGGATTTTATGAACTCGCATCGACAACCTACAGAAGGTCAGACTACCTGCCGAAGGGCAGGTCAGATGGACGAAATCTTCCTAACCTTGCAGTAAGTTGTAGTTGCCCTGGGAGGTAGTAGTGGGGACATCCCGTTTGTCAGGTCACCGTGCAAGGCCAACTGGCCCCTAATATCTCGGCACCCCCCACCTCACCTCCCACCAAAACCCGACACCTTGTTTTGAAGCCAAGATCAGCTAGACTGGTCCTCAGAGGTCGAGGCAATCAGGAATCCCGGGCCCTATATCTTGGAATCCAAAGGGCTTCCCCCCCCCTCCTCCTACGCTGGAATCCAGAGTGTCATCTTTTATATAAATCCAAAGCTCCCTTCCCCAATTATCTTGGATTTCAGAGCTTCCCCCTAACACCACTCTATTTTGTAATCGAGAGATCCACCCTATTGTACAATCGAGGGTTCCACCCTGTTGTATAATTTAGAGCTCCACCCTATTATATAATTTAGAGCTCTACCCCAATATATAATCAAGAGCTCAACCCTATTATATAATCGAGATCTCAACCCCATTATGCAATCGAGAGCTCCACCCTGTCTTGGAATCGAGTTGAACTGGAAAAGGTTGTCGGAACAGACACCCAATATCCAGTCTTTGATCTCATATCAAACTGGCATTTGTTGTTTGACGCCCTCGTTAATCCGGCGCCTGGTCATTGATTCCACGTTGAACTGGAACTAGTTGGTTAATGCTTCAATAACTAGCACTCTGGTACCTCACTTTGGGACACCCCAGTAACACACCTTGCGACACCCCATACCGCACCTTGCGACACCCCAGTACCACACCTTGGGACACCCCATACCCCACCTTGGGACACCCCAGTACTCCACCTTGGGACACCCCAGTACTCCCACTTTGGAACACCCCATACCGCACCTTGGGGACCCCGTATCCCACCTTGCGACACCCCAGTACCCCACCTTGCGACACCCCTGTACGCCACCTTGCGACACCCTGTACCCCAAATTGGGACACCCCGAACCCCACCTTGTGACACCCCTGTACGCCACCTTGGGAAACAAGTCGAACTGGTGCTCGATGCAGTCTTCATGAGGCATCGTTCTCACGATCTCATAAGTCTTAGCATGACTAAAACGCGTCAAACTTTTTTAATCCACCGCAAAAACACACAACATAACAATAACGTTTCTAAAAAGGTTATTAAAACGTTGTTAAAACACAACAGTATTAGCAACGTTGCGGGTTTGCCGATACCTAAACTATCGAGCCCCGTGGTCATTAGTCTGAAGAAAACGTCAATATCGCAGTGCTTCTAATGACACTATAGCACCTGAAACTTAACGTTGAGGTCAACAATGGCAAAATTTTTACAGTGCCTTAAGTGCGAGGACAGGTTTTTTTTTTTTTTTTTTAGTGTCAAGAAGACAATGCACCAAAGCACAAAAGGAAGCTGGGCGAGTTTTTGCAACAAGATCAGCATATCTTTGCAATGTGGGGGCAAGATTGCAAATGTTACCTCCTATAAAAAAAAACAGAACAAAATCTACATTAACGAGCAACTTTCCAAACCCTTCGGAGGCATGTCAAAACATTACTTCTTGTTTATATCTTTTGAAAGCCTTCAGATTTTGACATAAATCAGAAATCAGTCAGATTTTGCAACCTGAACGAAGGTGGTTGCCAAAAGGGGCTTTTGTGAAGCCATGACCCCGAAGCAGTGCGTCAAAAGGACACTCAAGTGGCTTAAACTGATTAATTCCTCTTTCTTGTTCTCTTTTGTCCATCGCTTTTGTGTCCGAGTCGACTACCTGGGACAGGATTCATTCTTTTCTTCACTTTTTTCTTCTTTGTCTTTGTCGTTCTTGTCCTGCTTCTGGCTCACTTTACGGTTCTACAAGTCTGTTTGTCTCCTAGTGCTTCCATGTTTTTCACTCGCTCAAATATCCCCCTCGTTCTAAGAGACACTCTTCATGCTCTCCTACAACACTCTTCCCCACTCTCACTCTGTCTGTCTGTCTGTCTGTCTGTCTGTCTGTCTGTCTCTCTCTTTTTAAACTAAGACCAGGATTCATAAGGGATGTCTAATGACGAACCTAGTGAAACTGCAAGAAAGAGCTGTTATCCTACCTCAGCTCATCTGAAACCTATACCTAGAAACCTCTCTTACACCTCTCTCTCTCTCTCTCTCTCTAAAACCTGTCATCTCACTCTCCCTCCCGCCCTCCCTCTCTCTCCCTCACATAACCTACCCTGTCTTCCCCTCCCACATCAAGACGTCTCTCAGCTACCTGATACCTCCTATCCTTGTTGCAACAATATCACTTTCCCATCATGCAACAGCCTCTCCCATTTCAAGGACGGAATGGAAGCTGCACTTGTAAGATCTTTCCATCTCCGCTATCTCCCCGAGTTCGTGGGAGATGCTAAACCGTCAGAGATTGACACAGAATGAACGGGAGCCACAGAAGACAGGATGACATACCAGTCACTCTTCCCTCGTGATTACGGAACGTAAATTGTCACGTTTTATTTCATTTCACCAATTGGCAGCCTCCTCCTTCAGTTGGCACTCCTCCTTCCGTTGGCACTCCTCCTTCAGTTGGCACTCCTCCTTCCGTTGGCACTCCTCCTTCCGTTGGCACTCCTCCTTCACTCCTTCAGACATTACAACTAAGAGTCTAATTTGCGACTTAAAATTTGTAACGGTCGATCAAGTTTGGAAAGGATTGAACAAGTTCACAACTGTAAGAACATATTTACACTCTTAAAAGATTGAGAGAGATGGGGGGAGAGAGAGAGGGAGGGAGAGATAAAAAGAGAGGGAGAGAGAGAGAGAGAGATAAAGAGGGAGAGATAGAGAGAGAGAGAGAGAGAGAGAGAGAGAGAGAGAGAGAGAGAGAGAGAGAGAGAGAGAGAGAGAGAGAGAGAGAGAGAGAGAGAGAGAGAGAGAATCTGTGTGTGTGTGAGATTTTCTCTCAAAATTACTGTAAAAATACATCAACATAGATATCAAAACAAAGCTCTAAAACATATAGAAATGATACATGTTATCATGCAAGTCGAAATGTGATCAGGTTTTGTTGATGAAGTGTTTGCAGTCACCAGGGAACGAGAGGCTCAGGGTCACGAGGCAATTCAGGTGTTAAACATGTCCACCCAATTGCCCAGCATGTCTGTGTATGTATACACCCGAAAACACGCATGATTACCTGACATTGGTGTCCACCAAAGGTCAAAGGTGCTTGACCTCTTGACCTCTCGCCAGTGACCTCTGATAGGACATGCAGGATACGCAATCAAGCGACATTCTTTGTGACATGGTATATGAGGTATACCTCCCTACTCGTCACCCATGGCCAGGTATACCACCTACATACCACCCATAACCAGGTATACTCCAACATATCTCCTCCAGACACTGCATCTTCTGGCTCCCTTAACTCAGTATCTCACCTAATTTGCATTTAAATTGGTCTTGGAAGAGAGGCTGTTCCTCCCCTCCCCCTCACCTGCTTCCATGACCTCACCTTAACCTCATTATCACGCAACATCATCACATTAACCACTTTCCAATTCATCACTCTTAACCACATCACTCCTCCCCTGAAATCTCTCTGCTCCTAGAACACAGAATTTTAACCACAAATTCTTTAAAACACAACATTTTTTAATTCCCTTTTTCACCCATCTTCTTTTTTATATATGCAATCTCCTACAGATGCCTTTTCCTATAACCCTTTCTTCTTCAACCTTATCTTACCCCATTTGCCTACAACATAGCACTATAAATTACACTTATCAACACCCTATTTCTCCCCATACCCTTTTCTACATCTTTGCCATAACTCCTTTCTTCTAAAATATGTGTTCTCCCTTATACTCCCTTATCCTACAACTTTTTCTCTATAACTTCACTGATATTACAACTTCCCTATAACCCTATTCTGTTACAGGCACTTTGAGAACTACTGAAATCAGATCTATGTTGTCTGAACTGAATGTCTCGAGTGATTTTGATCCGTTATAGCCCTGTGGTATTATATATATATATATATATATATATATATATATATATATATATATATATATATATATATATATATATATATTATATTTGTTCTTTAAACTGTATTCTCATCATCCAAATTCTGTCATATAAAATGTGCCTATATTTGTCTTACTGCTTTAATGGTAAACTACTTTTTTTCTATATATCACTTTTTAAATTGTAAACTAAATGTTACCCACTTTGGGACAATGTAAAGTTTGATTTGGACTGATGTATACTCACTTAAAACAACTGTTTTTGTAATTGTTACAAACATAAGTGCCTGATTTTGAACTTGACAAAGGTTTTGTTTTATAACTGATAAATATAACTTCTAAATCTAAACCTTGAGTATATACAGTATATAATTATAGATATTACATATTATTATGGCTATCTCTTAGTTAATGTATTTATAGTAAATGTGTAAACTAACCTAACTATAAGCTAACAAAAATTTATGAATAAACCATTTGAATTTCAAATTGAACACCCCTCCCTTTTCTAATTCAACTTCTCTATTATCCCCTCTTCTTGAATAGTGCAACCATATTAACACTCTTATACTCTAACAACACGTTTATAACCCTTATTACCTCTACAACACCTCCCTCATAACCTTTGTCATCAACAACTCCCCTAAATAACTCCCAATTTCAATAACCCTTCCCCCTCCATAACCTCATTACAACACATAATCTCATTATATTCTTTTCTGAAATATTTATATTCTTAAGTCTTCAGAAGACTTCAACAAGTCTTCCTTTACATTACCATTCACCCTCAAATACAAACATATTCCCCTTGTAACTTTGCTTTTCAATAACTGAGAGAGAGAGTCAAAGCCTTGAGGAGCAGTCAAGGTGAAGGTCTATGTCAGACAAGGATGCTGAACAGAAGGAGTTGGTCAGAAAATATTGCCACTGGAGTGCTTTGTTTGGGGAGAGAGACGAGTGTGTTAGAGAGAGAGAGAGAGAGAGAGAGAGAGAGAGAGAGAGAGAGAGAGAGAGAGAGAGAGAGAGAGAGAGAGAGAGAGAGAGAGAGAGAGAGAGAGATACCTATTGAGAGATAGCTTGAGGTCGACCAAACGAGTTATAAACAATAAAATGAGAGAGAGAGAGCGAGAAATGGGCAGTGAAGGACTGAAATGACAAGGAAGAGAGAGAGAGAGAAAGAGAGACAAAGGATGAGCTAGAATCAACACGCAAGTCACTCATGTTGATCCAAGCATCATTTAGGAATAACACACGCTGCAGTCTGACCCATCACACACACACACACACACACACACACACACACACACACACACACACACACACACACACACCTGAGAGACGGGACCAAAGAACCCAAGCTCAACCCCCACAAACACAACTTAATAAGTACAACTAGAAAAGTACACACACACATACATACATTATATAACGTGTAGTTATCACAATAACACGTGATTCAGTTATGCTTAAATATCCACATAGGAAAATTTAACGAAATATCCGAGCACCCTCAAGTCTCATCACATTTCATACACTACAAAGGACAGAAAAACATGGATTTAAGTTTATATATCTCGCTACTTCCGAGTAGATTACGAAACATAATATCGAATAATGGAAGTGACATGATTAGATGGGTCGACACAGACCAACCAACAAATTCTGGTAATAAGCTAACTGTACATATACATAATTTTAGGTAGAGGTAAAAGGTAATCTTTTTTTTTTAGGTAAAAAAAGGTAGGTAAAACCTTTTAGGTAAACCATTTTAGGTAAAAAAAATTCGCCTCCTGCCCCTATAATTTGCTATTTTTTTTTGCATATAAATACTCCTCATCTAGAGACAAGAGTGGAGGGATGGCAGGATGTGTAAGGGAGGATGATAGTCGGATAGAGAGGATGGTAGCAGGGTAGGGAGGATGGTAGCAGGGTAGGTAGGATGGTAGCAGGCTAGGGGAGGATGGTAGCAGGCTAGAGAGGATGGTAGCAGGCTAGGGGAGGATGGTAGCAGGCTAGAGAGGATGGTAGCAGAAGAGGTAAGAATAGTACCATGTGTAGGCAGAGTGGTGAATTAAGTGGATAAAAACATGTAAATAAATAGTCTGCTTACTATGGAATTACTAATTGTGCTGTCGTGTCGTGTTGTGTGTGTTTAGTGTCGGGTTAATTGCCGTGTGGACGACCTGGCACAGTCGTTTGCCCCATTAGCCAATGGTGGTCACCTCTTAGACAAGGCCAATCAGATGTGGACTTACTGCACTCCAGAACAGTTTGAGTTCAAAGCTTGTTGCAACAGGTGCTGGTTAAACTCTTCGTTTTTTGTGTTTTGTTTCTCGTGGTTTGGCGTATCATGTTTTGATTCAAACGGAAAACACGGAAAATTCCGTGTTTTCTAACAATTTTGGCTGTAATAGAATGTTTGGTGTTATTGGGGTGGGTTTTTGGATATCGTAATGTGAGGTAGTGGTGGAGGCTATCAACCGGACCTCCCTCTCTGTCTCTCCCTCTCTGTCTCTCCCTCTCCCTCCGGGCCCAACCACTTGGGGTGGACGGTAGAGAGACGGTCTCGCTTCATGCAGGTCGGCGTTCAATCCCCGACCGTCCAAGTGGTTGGGCGCCATTCCTGCTCCCCGTCCCATCCCAAATCCTTATCTAGACCCCTTCCAAGTGCTATATAGTCGTAATGGCTTGGCGCTTTCCCTCCGATAGTTCCCTTCCCTTCCCTCTCTCTTTCTCTGGAATGTACACGACTTCCATTGTGTGCTGAAGTCGTTGGGAGAGACAGTGAGAGCGTCCTTTTCAAGATACGACTTTGAAGATTGTGGGCATCTGATCAGTTATAAGAACATAAGAACAAAGATAACTGCAGAAGGCCTATTGGCCCATACGAGGCAGCTCCTATTCTATAACCACCCAATCCCACTCATATAACAGTCTCCGTGGTGTAGTGGTAAGACACTCGCCTGGCGTTCCGCGAGCGCTGTCATGGGTTCGTATCCTGGCCGGGGAGGATTTACTGGGCGCGATTATGATTGATCAAGTTTACATATCTGCAACTATGAGCAGCTTGTTCTGTACTCACTGTAGTTATTGCAAGTTTCGTGACTGCTTGTAGAGTGTATCTCTTCCAAGAACCAATCGCGCGATCATGTCGAAGATTTGCATCTTAATGTATAATGCATCCATGACAAAATCTTCAGAGGAAGGCATCTGGGGTGACCGAGGAGACTTGGGTACGATTCCATTGTCTTGCTTCAAAGATTTTCTCATGCATTGTAGTTTCTTTGAGTTTGCATATAAGCGCGGTAGTCAACTTGCTTGGCATTCAAGCGACTTGTGTTTAGCATTCAAGTCCAATTGTTGGTGAGTTCATTAGTATGGAAATGAGGCCTCAGGTCACAGACTTTCATAAACTTTGTTCATCTTCATTACTGAGAAGCTGATAAGAACATAAGAACATAAGAACAAAGGTAACTGCAGAAGGCCTATTGGCCCATACGAGGCAGCTCCTATCTATAACCACCCAATCCCACTCATATACTTGTCCAACCCGCGCTTGAAACAATCGAGGGACCCCACCTCCACCACGTTACGCGGCAATTGGTTCCACAAATCAACAACCCTGTTACTGAACCAGTATTTACCCAAGTCTGTCCTAAATCGAAACTTATCCAATTTATACCCATTGTTTCGTGTTCCGTCTTGTGTTGATATTTTTAATACCCTATTAATATCCCCCCTGTTATGATGATAAAGATTAAGCCACCCAAGAGGTGCAGGCGATGAGTCACAATAACGTGGCTGAAGTATGATGACCAGACCACACACTAGAAATTGAAGAGACGACGACGTTTCGGTCCGTCCTGGACCATTCTCAAGTCGATTGTCTCAAGTCATTCTCAAGTCACAATCGACTTGAGAATGGTCCAGGACGGACCGAAACGTCGTCGTCTCTTCAATTTCTAGTGTGTGGTCTGGTCATCCCACCCAAGAGGTGGCACGGGCATGAATAGCCCGTAATACTGAGAAGCGTTTCAGTTTTTGTTGATTGTGTTGGCTGTCCATTGAAGCAACTGCATGGTAATTGCATTTTTTGCAACTACCCATTTTTTAATGACTCGACTGACTCCCATTGACCCTCGCTAATAGGGTTTCCTTTCCTTGCTTCAACATATTAATTGACCATATAAAAACAACGCATTTCCCATGCCATCAAAACTATCAATATAAAATAAACCCCAAAAAATCTGGAATACAGTAAAGCTTTTTTTTATCTAAAGAAAAATTCCTTGTGCAAAAACTACATTAATATCACGGAATTTAACCTTTTTTTTTAACAATAACAGATACGCCACAAAAGCTACCAGCGACACATTCAGAATCTTTAAACAAATATTAAAACTTTAGCAGACTAAAATGCAACATTTTCAACATATTGTTGCGAAGTGGATATAGGATATACTCGTTTATGTTCGTGATTCGGGTTTTTGAATTAAAAATACGATTTTACACTTGTTTTCAATTGTGGAACGGCTGTTGTGTCCGCGTTTCGTACACGGACGAATGAGCTCGTTCAGGATGTAATGTTGACCAGATCACACACTAGAAATTGAAGGGACGACGACGTTTCGGTCCGTCCTGAACCATTCTCAAGTCGATTGTAAATTCTCACAATTGACTTGATTGTGATTCTCACAATCGACTTGAGAATGGTCCAGGATGGACCGAAACGTCGTCGTCCCTTCACCTTCTAGTGTGTGGTCTGGTCAACATACTTTAGCCACGTTATTGTGACTCATCGCCTGTTCAGGATGTAATGGTTTCGGTCCACAGCCACATCTCTGTAAGGTAAAAGGTGTTTGTTTCCGTGTTAGGTCGAAGAGACTTTTAATACTTGTGAGGTACACGTTTTCTCCAAGAATTGGTGGAGAGTGAGACAATAGAGTGACAAAATTCGTACCTTAAGTTGGCTTATTTATAGAGGTAATGTGTGTGTGTGTGTGTGTGTGTACTCACCTAGTTGTGTTTGCGGGGGTTGAGCTCTGGCTCTTTGGTCCCGCCTCTCAACTGTCAATCAACAGATGTACATATTCCTGAGCCTATTGGGCTCTATCATATCTACACTTGAAACTGTGTATGGAGTCAGCCTCCACCACATCACCCCCTAATGCATTCCATTTGTCAACCACTCTGACACTAAAAAAGTTCTTTCTAATATCTCTGTGGCTCATTTGGGCACATTTGTGTGTGTCTTCTCCTAATTTTGCTTGCATGGGTTGAGCTTTGGCTCTTTGGTCCCGCCTCTCAACTATGCTTGCCTGATAAGCATGCGCACGCGCGCCTGCTTGCAAACATATATTTCCTTCTTGAATATCACTAATTATCATATAATTATCCCCCCAACCACTCTCCTGCTTCCTGAAGGCTTGAGGAGCTCCCAGGGACACACAGAGAAAGTATTATAACAACCCCAGTTGTTTAACCTTAACATTTTATAATTCTTTAAGACGAGGAGTCTCAATAACGTGGCTGAAGTATGTTGACCAGACCACACACTAGAAGGTGAAGGGACGACGACGTTTCGGTCCGTCCTGGACCATTCTCAAGTCGATTGTTATCAGACAATCGACTTGAGAATGGTCCAGGACGGACCGAAACGTGGTCGTCCCTTCATTTTCTAGTGTGTGGATTGGTCAACATTCTTTATGACATTAGCAGTGCAGAAAATACGAACCTACCAAAAAAAAAATGATATTCACAGCAACTTTTGACATGTCATCATCGCGTAGAGCAAAAGGGCAAATGCTGGCTTGATCCTGATTTTCAATACGAATACGGACTGCGAAAGCAAGGCCTATCTTTTTTTTTTTTTAGATATATACAAGAGTTGTTACATTCTTGTACAGCCACTAGTACGCGTAGCGTTTCGGGCAGGTCCCTGGAATACGATCCCCTGCCGCGAAGAATCGTTTTTTCAACCAAGTACACATTTTACTGTTGCGTTAAACAGAGGCTACAGTTAAGGAATTGCGCCCAGTAAATCCTCCCCGGACAGGATACGAACCCATGACATAGCGCTCGCGGAACGCCAGGCGAGTGTCTTACCACTACACCACGGAGACTGTTTATCAATCCTTTTGACTTTAGGAGTTTTAAGCAAGAGGTGTCAGAAAAGTTACCACAGGGATAACTGGCTTGTGGCGGCCAAGCATTATAACAAAGTAAAATAATCCAAGGATTATGTCGTAAGGAATGTGATTAATTCCTTCGATGTAAACACCATCAAACTGGTAGGCTTTAGGGTGGTAGTGGATCCCATAACCACCCCATTAAGTTGTAGAGTAATATAATGGGTTAACCTGACCCCCCCATTAGGTTAAGGGGGTCAGGAGAGGAAGGATACTATTTCTTCTTGGTGCTCTTCCCCTGAAGAGCTTTCAGGGGAAAGCACCAAGTCATTACGACTATATAGCACTGGGAAGGAGCCAGGATAAGGATTTGGGATTGGACGGGGAAAAGAATGATGCCCACACACTTGGATGGTTGGGGATTGAACGCCGATCTGCATGATGTGAGACCGTCGCTCTACCGTCCAGCCCAAGTGGTTGGACTGGGGGTGGGGGGGGTTAGGGGTTAGGAGGGGCATTGTCTTGAGATTGAACCGAACTGGCGGAGGTGTAACGAGGCTGTCTTGGAGATGAAGGAGTTAATGATCATTTATGTCGGAATGTTTCATCAGGCACCAAATCTTGGCTGTAGTCGTTTCATAGAGGGTACAGTGGCCTCGGTGGCAACGGGTTACAGTGGTTTATATATATGTTAATAGAAACACACCAAAACAACACCCCCCCTCTCCCTCACACACACACACACACACACACACACACACACACACACACACACACACACACACACACAAGCAAATACTATTCATAATTTTGTATTTGTGGAAGCAAATACTATTCACAATTTTAAAACCAGGTATGATAGGGAAATGGGACAGGAGTCATTGCTGTAAACAACCGATGCTCGAAAGGCGGGATCCAAGAGTCAATGCTCGATCCTGCAGACACAACTAGGTGAGTACACACACACAAAGAGTGCTGGGAAGCCGGGACACCACGAGCGTAGCTCTCATCCTGTAACTACACTTAGGTAATTACACTTAGGGGTAATTACACACAGATATAATGTTTTATAACGAAATAATAGAACTATTACAGCAGAAAAATTCAAATTAACAAAACAAACACATATGATGAAACAAACACACACACACATTGCACAAATTCAATAGCAAACATACAATACAGCATTTTACAATTACAAAATTAAGCTCTTTTTTACAGCCACATAAAGTGCACACAACTGTAGTGTTAACAGCCATCTCGCCAGCTCTGCAGCACTGCACGGCCGAGCAGACAGCACGCTGGACACGTGATCCTGTGGTCCTGGGTTCGATCCCAGGCGCCGGCGAGAAACAATGGGCAGAGTTTCTTTCACCCTATGCCCCTGATACCTAGCAGTAAAATAGGTACCTGGGTGTTAGTCAGCTGTCACGGGCTGCTTCCTGGGGGTGGAGGCCTGGTCGAGGACCGGGCCGCGGGGACACTAAAGCCCCGAAATTATCTCAAGATTATCTCAAGAAGAGATCCTCAGCCATTAGACGCGATATGGGGTGAAAACACAGAATATTGCAATAGGGAAATAGTGTGCAAGATCATCACATGAACGTTATTGGGGAAAAAAAAGTATTGAATCCATACAATGGGATCGAACCCATTATAATGGAGTAGTGGAGTGGATAGGCGAGGTGGATAGGTGTGGATTGATGAAGATTAAGTTACCCAAGAGGTGGCACAGGCATGGATAGTAAGTGGGTAGGGGTATGTGTAATGGATAGGTATATTATGTAGGAGTAGTGGACAGGTGTGGTAGACAGGTGTGGTGGACAGGTGTGGTGGACAGGTGTAGTGGACAGGTATAGCGGGCAGGTTTAGTAGACAGGTGTGGTGGACAGATGTAGTAGACAGGTGTGGAAGACAGGTGTAGTGGATAGGTGAATGCTTATATCTACAGCCACTCTTGTAGGAATAATTAATGGACTATTCAAAGGACTCACCCTTTGTTTGTTTGTTTGTGTTTGTCCCCCTTGCTTGTGTGTGTTGCAAGGGGCCTCGCCCTTGCAACACACACACACACAACACAAGCTGATAGTCGTCGCGGACCAGCAGTCGCCTCTCCATAACTCACCAACTGGGTCACTATGCAACCTATCACTTTCTCTTTGCAATAAAAAAATTTACATTATATATTTTTTAAAGATGTCCCTTTGCTGTTTGTCTCTCGACTCTCTGAGGTGTTTGATCATTGTTTATACCTGTTTGTTTTTAATATGTCAACTTCTGTAATTTCTTTGTATTTTTACTACAGTTTATAGTTTTGAATTTATCTCAATTTCGATGCCTCTCATTATTCCTCTTTTCCTTATCTTGAGAGAGAAGATTTGTAAAGGTTTTATTTACATCAATTAATGTGTGTGTGTGTGTGTGTGTGTGTGTGTGTGTGTGTGTGTGTGTGTGTGTGTGTGTGTGTGTGTGTGTGTGTACTCTTCTATTCATCACTCATCGCCTCAGTAGTCACAACAAGAACACAGGCAGGACTAAAAAAAAAAAGAGTAGCACATATCACCCACAATATCCACCAACCACAATTATAATTAATACAACTACTTAACCACGCACTCGCATAATTACCAATTGTATCCTACAACAGGGGGTGACCTTTCCTACTACATTAACGAAGCCAAGGTGGAAGTCAATTGGTCAGTAATTTTTTTATCATACTGTCTTTACGCTTCTAATCATCAGCGGATAAAATTCGTGTAAGGAAAGAGCTGAACTGCGCCGAGGGACAAAAAACTGGGACAGGTGTGTGATAGACAGGTGTGTAAGTGACAGGTGTGTAAGTGACAGGTGTGTGATAGACAGGTGTGTAAGTGACAGGTGTGTAAGTGACAGGTGTGTGATAGACAGGTGTGTAAGTGACAGGTGTGTAAGTGACAGGTGTGTGATAGACAGGTGTGTAAGTGACAGGTGTGTAAGTGACAGGTGTGTAAGTCATAGGTGTGTGCCCATCCGATATTACATTTCGGAAAATTCGTCTCGCAGATAATCCCAGAGAGAGAGAGAGAGAGAGAGAGAGAGAGAGAGAGAGAGAGAGAGAGAGAGAGAGAGAGATACAGACACTACAGACACACAGACACAGACAGACAGACAGACAGACACACACACACACACACACACACACACACACACGCACACACACACACACACACACACACACACACACACACACACACACACATAATAAAAATAAAACAAATTTAAATATATAAATACCGAGTTTCCCATAAACAGAACAAATGAATTATTGTACTCCAAAGGCACCTTTTCCTCCCTAGTAATGAGACACTCTAAAGTCTCTCACGGTAAATAAAGAGTCAACTCGGCCCTTCCCGACTCACTATAGGCGCCAGCGTCACTTTGAAAAATAAAGATAATAAAAGCCTTCACACACTCAACGCCCCACCTCACGTCCCACTCCCGACCAATCACCGGCCGCCGTCTCCACTACAGACCAACCAATCACGGGCCTCTAACACATGCGAAACAGAGAACAGGTTCTTTTCTCCATTTATTTTCACTACTGTCGAACTATGAACCTACGAGGCACTCATTGCGAGGCCCATATGGCTAACAAGCTCGTTAAATCAGCCGCCAAGCCCTCGTTTATGAATGAAACAAAATACTTTACCCCATAACACGCAACTGATAGCGTTCAAACTGGTTTCGAACCCCGAATCCTGTGTTTGAATCTCAAAATGCTTCACCCGCGTGCTGCAAATACGAATAATTGAAAAAACTCAAACATCTAACCAATGCTTAAGTACAAAAAAAATCTAATGACAATTTTATTAAGCAAATACAACACGTGAAAATAGATGAATGGTTTGCGTCGACCGCAAGACGGCCGAGCCTGAGGCCAAATTGGATAAAATAGGATATAATCAGCCTAGTCACTATAATTCAGGACGATGGATAATGGTATAGTGACTGTGGATAATAGTATAGTGACGGTGGATAATGGTATAGTGACGGTGGATAATGGTATAGTGACTGTGGATAATGCTATAGTGACTGTGGATATTACTATAACGCAGAAGATCAGTCACTTGTGTAGATTACCACTTAAACCATGGAACCACTTACACGAGGGGTCCACCAGTCAAGGGAGTCGGTCGGCCTAGCGGAAAGCACGCTGGACTTGTGATCCTGTGGTCCTGGGTTCGATCCCAGGCGCCGGCGAGAAACAATGGGCAGAGTTTCTTTCACCATATGCCCCTGTTACCTAGCAGTAAAATAGGTACCTGGGTGTTAGTCAGCTGTCACGGGCTGCTTCCTGGGGGTGGAGGCCTGGTCGAGGACCGGGCCGCGGGGACACTAAAAGCCCCGAAATCATCTCAAGATAACCAGGTGGTTCAGAACTCTCTCACTCACCTCCCTCCCTTTCCCCCAGCGCGTATGCCTGAGAACCAGTTGAGAACCAGTTATATGGCCCAGGTGTGTGACCCAGGTGTGTGTTAATTCACGTGTGTGGCACACCTGAGGCTTCCAGCAGCCTGGGTGGGAAGCACGTGTGCCTCACTCGTCCCAGTGACTCGCTGAAGACAATTAAGTCAGGTGTGGAGAACCATTAGGTCAATATGTATAGTTTCTAACCACAAAAATTACCCTTACGGGCTCACCATAGCCCGTGCTACATGGACATTTCGTTCTGAGTAGCTGAATCTAAAAAAAAAAAAAAAAAAAAAAAAAATGGGGTGACCTTTTTAAGGTGTGTGGGGGGGGGGGATATTCAAGTTTTTCTTTTCTTCTCTAAAAATGGGTTAAAAAATCTATATTGTAATATATATATGTAACCAAAATCGAGAGGCATGTGTATGGGTATATATGTATTCGGTTGGCCGGAATTCAACCAAATTTGTGTTCCGGATGGTTCCTGCCCTTGAACTACGGGTCATAATTTGTAGATGGGGAGAAAATGATGAGAAAATCCATGTAACTGGTTCATGGTGGAACCCCTAAATCCTCCCTATAGCTTCTCTGAAACCCAAATTATGCTATTATAAAAGTATGAATTCTTACCTGAGCTTCGCGACAGGTAAAAAAAAAAATACGTTTTATAGTATTCACGCTTATACAATATTCGCTCTATAATGAATACTGTATTGATCGAATATTTCGTCTAATATTAAACCCGTTTCACATGACTACAAGCCGGAGAGTATCTGCCCACTCTCAATGCAACACCCACTGGCAGGACTCATTACTCTTCTCTGATACAATAGGAATGATTCGAACGTAATTCCGCATGGCCTCAAATAATCTAATCGTTGCACAGATTTGAGAATCTCTCTTGTATGGATACCATCTCATACAGAGATAATTAATCACGACAGAATTAGCAGTCAAATTAGTTTGTAACGAAGTTGAAATTAAGCTTGAACAAGGCATCGTTGGTATTGAAATTATTGCTCGAAACATTCTGGTCAGATAGGAGAGAAATCGCTGACTCAAAGGCTTGAAGATACTAATATTAAAAAGACTATGATCTGGTTGTGTGTTGGACTTAAGACCTATCAACTTCTTCAGGGTTATTAAGACTTCCAAAATGTTATTTGTCGTTATTAAAAGGCTGATATAGTAGTTTATATACTTGAGTTGATTCAATTAACTGCATAAATGATTAGAGGATTTCTGGCAATATCATTAGTGACTGAGCATGCTGTCAATACAGGGATATAAACATTTGTACTGCTTTTAACCTATTTTCCTTTCGATATTTTTTTCATTTTCGACATAATTGTTATTACGAGAATTTCAATTACAATCCACAAATTAAATATCATATTACAAGTTCTTCTGAATACGAATTCACTCTTTCAGGCAGTACAGGCGTTGACTTACCAATGTGGTCTCAGCAATTCGTTTCAGTGGATATTCAGTTAATCAGTCAATCGGGTACGAATGGTATCCAGTATTGCAATTGTATAAATTCACTTGGTTGCTATTGACTATAAAATGTTAGGCCACATCTCTAATGATTTGTGTGAAGCAGTCGCGAATCAATGATTTACATGAATTAGTTGTGAATCAGAGGGACACTGATCTGTTTGCTGATGTTCTGTGTAATTTTTGTACAAGCTGGTGTAATTACCTCAGTGCAAAGAACAAACTCTATTCTTAATTTTAAAAGTAGATATGATGCAGAAATAGGGCAGGAATCATTGCTTTATACGACTGGCGGCTAGAAAGGCGGGGTCCAAGAGCTAACAACTCCATCCTACAGGTACAAATATTAAACACACACACACAAACACATACACAGGTTCAAGTGAAGATATGATAGAACCCAGTAGGCTCAGGAATCTGTACATCAGTTGACTGACAGTTGAGAGGCGGAACCAAAGAGCCAGAGCTCAACCCCCGCAAGCACAAATAGGTGAAAACACACACACACACACACACACACACACACACACACACACACACACACACACACACACACACACACACACACACACACACACACACACTTCAATACACCTGCTACAGATGATATATCACATTTCTCTCGTCTCCTTTATTATATCCCACTGCTCCTCTCTCTCTCTCTCCCTTCAGAATATCTCTTATTCATTTTCCAGCTCGCATCTCTCCCTGGACTACAGACTCGTGTCTTGCAATATTGCTGTGTTGCAATCACAGATGGTTATTATACGCCTACAGTGTACAATAGCACAAGAAAGTGATTTCATTTGTTACAAAGAAAGCTTCATTTGTTACAAAGAAAGCTTCATTTGTTACAAAGAAAGCTTCATTTGTTACAAAGAAAGCTTCATTTGTTACAAAGATAATTGTTTATGCAAGAAAAGTAGATCCAAAAGATAATTAATATTACTCTTTTTTAATTTTATCTTTCGAGGATATGATTTATCTATGTGATAGAACGGTACCCAATCGTTTGGGCCATCGGGGATCGAACCCTGCAAGACCGTCCCCTTTTCTGACACTCGTATCAGTGAACAGAGCTAGGTCATACGAAACAGGTACATCTTTCTTCAATCATGGGGGCTTTGGTTAGATTTATTAAACCCTTTATGAGCTTAGAAGCATCACGAGTCAGGGTTATTATTATCATTAAGAACCTCGTAGCACTTCCAAGCTCATAAATTCTGTGAAAAATATATACCGAGCCTCCATGATTGAGGAAAGATGTACGGGTTTCGTAAATGGTTGCATTATTGCTTGGGGGAATCCTTGCCAGAATTCTAAATGTTAAGCATGAATTCAGTCTCTCTACATGACAGGAGAGCGTTTCTTGAGAACCAAATTACAATGAAAAGTTGTTTTCATGGTGGTTTTTGATATTGTAGCCAGGGAGCCGGTCGGCCGAGCGGACAGCACGCTGGACTTGTGATCCTGTGGTCCTGGGTTTGATCCCAGGCGCCGGCGAGAAACAATGGGCAGAGTTTCTTTCACCCTATGCCCCTGTTACCTAGCAGTAAAATAGGTACCTGGGTGTTAGCCAGCTGTCACGGGCTGCTTCCTGGGGGTGGAGGCTTGGTCGAGGACCGGGCCGCGGGGACACTAAAGCCCCGAAATCATCTCAAGATAACCTCAAGATGAGGACACAGGAGGATAATTAATGACTGAAAACTCGTACAACTGCATTATATTCCCCTCACGGATGATGAAAGCTAAAGTTATGATGACCAAACAGAACAAATTCATTGCTTAACGTATTAAAACTTATTAGTAGTTGCTATAAATATTATCTTTGGTGATTGCAAGTTATGGATAATATTGATTGGCGTATCATATTGCAATCTTTATATCTGCGGCAGCGTCATAAACGTCAATGAGAGAGAGAGAGAGAGGAGAAACCTTCCTTCAAAGTTTATGGTTTGGGAGTTAACTCGTTTGTATATGAAGTATTTCGTCACAGCGGCCGGTCGTAGAGATAAAGAGTATTATTTGGGTTATTGAGGTCATGATGGGTATGCCCAACGCCCTCTGTTGACCTGACATCAACACAATATGGTCAGAGTTGAGGACAATCTGACCCCTGCAGCAGTGTAGTGAGAGTTGATGACGACATGAACTTTCCCCTCACATTGATGAGGTCAGGTCGTCCTGGACTCATCACGGTTGAGTGCAGGAACGCAACTTCGATCCCATTCCACGGCTTCAATATTTGCCCAATTCGTCAACTTGTTAAAAGCAGCTAATGGTAAGAGCTGCATGGTGACCATGTTACTTTTATATGTCAGCCATGAGGGCGCCTCACAGCTGAGTGGACAGCGCTTCGGATTCGTAGTCCTGATGTTCCGGGTTCGATCCCCGGTGGAGGCAGAGACAAATGGGCAAAAAGTTTATTTCACTCTGATGCTTCTGTTACCTAGCAGTAAATAGGTACCAGGGAGTTAGACAGCTGCTACGGGCTGCTTCCTGGGGATGTGTAACAAAAAGGAGGCCTGGTCGAGGACCGGGCCGTGGGGACGCTAAGCCCCCGAAATCATCTCAAGATAACCTCAAGATATACACCAGAAAAAAAATAATTTTGGGCCCTATGTTCCTCCTCCAGTAGGAGAATTTTTTGATGAAAAGCAAAAAAAAAAAAAAAAGCACGAACCAAGGTGAGAAATGTTTTCCAATTGTTGATTAAAAAAATATATTTTTTAAATCACATTCCATTTAAAAGTACAAAATTATATTAAAACATTTCTAATATTAAAAGCTCGAGCTCGTAATCTCAACAATTATTGAAATACATGTACTAAAGAATTTAATATCAAAATACTTCATATAAAAAATAAATATAAAAAATATCATTACATATACGTATTCCAACATAAAAAAAATCTACTGCAACACTACGCATAACAAACCACTTCGGTACTTCACACACACCCAAAAAACCCCACTGCAGCACTTAATATACATATTCACAAAATATTTTGTACCAAAGACAAAAATTTTCAAATAATATATAAACACACACACACACACACACACTACGGGAGACTACGGGAATTAAACCTCACTTCGCTGGAAGACAGAAGAGTTAGGGGGGACATGATCACCACATTCAAGATTCTGAAGGGGATTGATAGGGTAGATAAAGACAGTCTATTTAACACAAGGGGAACACGCACAAGGGGACACAGGTGGAAACTGAATGCCCAAATGAGCCACAGAGATATTAGAAAGAACTTTTTTAGTGTCAGAGTGGTTGACAAATGGAATGCATTAGGGGGTGATGTGGTGGAGGCTGACTCCATACACAGTTTCAAGTGTAGATATGACAGAGCCCGATAGGCTCAGGAATCTGTACACCTGTTGATTGACGGTTGAGAGGCGGGACCAAAGAGCCAGAGCTCAACCCCCGCAAACACAACTAGGTGAGTACAACTAGGTGAGTACAAGCATATACACTACAAGGTATCTGCTCCATCTGACTTGCCATGAAACCATTGCAACAGTCAAGAGCTTATGAGACGCTTTCAAGTGTGATTAACTCCTAGTGAAAGAATGAGAGGGGGAAGAGAGAGGAAAACGTGAGAGTAAGAGGAATGAGAGAGGGGGGGAAAGAGAGAGAAAAACGTGAGAGTGATAAGAGATGAGGGGGCTATTAACTGGGGGGCTATCCATACCTTCCCTTGGGGAGTGTATCAATACCCATGGGGGGTATGGGAACCAAATTATGGGGCATTGAAACCATCTCCAAAAATTGAACAAAAAATAACAGGATTCTCTGCATTACTGAATCTGAAGTCGAAGTGGAGAAATGAACTTGCATGTCGTCTGCTCTATCGAGTAACATTGTCAGTAACTGTTCATCAATTCCAATTTGTTGATTTCACAAAAATACAACAAAAACCGATTACAAAATCTCCCTATTTGCAGCTAATTTGTGCATTTTTAACTTGTGATTTTTTGCCGTTTTTCTTTAAATATAAAATTCTTATGATTTTTTTTCTCAGAAAATAAAGTAACTGAAGCTCTGAGTCACATCAGTGTTCCAGTTGATTTTACCTCGGCAGATTATATGTCTATAATACCAGGAAAACACTATGACATTATATATCTAGACTACATCTATATCATTATATATATTGACTACAATGCCAGACGCTAGATGGTCCAAACTGCTAAACTATTTCTTTGTATGCACAACTTGACCCCCAAGATCGAAAATTCTTCAGATACTGCCTGAAGAAGATTCTTCTTTTGGAGGGGAAGGTATGCTAGGAATGTGCTGGGATCCGCCCCCATCCTCTTTCCGTGCCTCTACACGGAAAGAGGCCCTCAGCATTGATGTCTAGCTCCGAGGCTCAACACACCAAAATCCATTCTGGCTCTAAATCCTCTATTGACATCAAGATGTCTTACTGATGTCACACTCTTCATCAAAGTAGTATATAAAGTAAGTAATTATCAATAGAAGGCACCAAACCGGGAAGGCTATGTAGCAAAGTAGTATATAAAACTTCAGAATTGTATCACATTTTCGTAAGGTGAGGCTAAGTTAAGCTAAGCCAGGCTAGGCTAAGCTTAGTCTGATTTATTTATAAAGTAGCGATAACGTAGAGGAGTACACACTTTACGTACTTGTACTTGTAATGAAGTACACACTTTTCTCAGGTCTTAGACCCTACTCCTTTAAGAGGAGCCAGCTCCTCGTCCAGATAATATTCTTAGTTGATCACACTTGCAAATATTAATTACGCTGGTTGATACTATTACGTTATCCTCATAATTACCTTATCTCTTCCACCAGCCCTTTAATAAAGTACTGTATACGAATTAGTAAGTTAAAAAACTTTTTTTTCTTTATTGTATCCCACTATAATAAATTTAGATAATACCTAGGTAGTTTATTTGTCATGTAAAGTACTTAGACTCGGTCTAGTGCTCAGGTGATATTTGTGAAGACCTAGAATACTTGGGAAACTAGCAGTTGAGCCTCCTTAGGTGATGTTGGCGCTCCCTGTGGAAATCACATTGAGGCAACGATTAAAGATTGATGTTGCCTCAATGTTGAGGATTGACGTTGTCTCAATGATCGTAATTGACGTTGCATCAATGTTCTTGGTTAACATTGCCTCACTATTCAGGATTGACATTGCCTCAATGTTCACGATTGAGGCAACATTGATGAAGTTAACCCTCTGATAATTAAAATTATCCAAGCATGTCTCATCCGCTTGGGATTACAATGCACTCGATAAAGGCAAAATGATCATGACCAGAACTCAGCAAAGCTTGTGTGTGTGTGTGTGTGTGTGTGTGTGTGTGTGTGTGTGTGTGTGTGTGTGTGTGTCCACACACAAAACCTGTACATCTTTCCTCAAACATGGCAGCTTAGTTTGGATATACTTAACAGTATATGAGCTCCGAAGCTATACGAGAGTGTCCATAGCTATACCATTAGGTTGAAAACTATCCCCTCCTAGAGTTTCCAAGACAGTAAACTTTTTAATTCGCACAACATATGCTGCCATGATTGAGAAAAGATGTACACAGGCTTTGTAAGTGGACAAATAAATGTTGACCAGACCACACACTAGAAAGTGTAGGGACGACGACGTTTCGGTCCGTCCTGGACCATTCTCAAGTCGATTGTGACAAATTAATGGACAAATAAATCCTTGATGGATCCTTGTCTTGAGTCTTGTACATTAAAGTATCATACAATCCTATGTCTATTCCATTATCCGCTAATTTGTTCCATAAATAAACAGCCCTGTTTTCAAATCAATATTTACTAAGGTCATTCCAAACTAGAGCATATATGCGCTTGTCAATGTTGCCTGAATGTTATATCAATAACATTTTGTCCACATTGGCCCAAGGAACTCCTACATAACCTCAGAGGCTCTGCCACTAGCCTTTCCTGGTATTCTATGCCTTCACAGGTACAACCAAAGCACAAGAACGAGTCTAGGCTAGGTATATTACATGATTAATGTGACTAATAGCCCACCACTCTTATCTAAACTTCAATAAACCGAGTTAAAGAGTTCAAGAAATCAAGAAAAAAAGCAGAGGTGAATAGGAATAAAATCAGAGTGAAAAAGAGGGGGAAGTAAGTTTAATTTTAAACGAAATATGCCGCAGGTTAATGAGGCAGGGAAGTAGCATCAAAGTGATTCCCAGTGTGTGTAACCCACGCCCTCACTCTCCAGGAGTGACTCAGGCAAACTCAAGTGTAGGGACAGGATGATTGATCACGAGAGGTACGCTGCTTCGTGGTGCCAAAGGTATTCTCTCCTGGTACCAGGGGGTACGACACTCCCCTGCTACCAGGGGGGTACGACACACCCCTGCTACCAGGGGGGTACAACACTCCCCTGCTACCAGGGGGGTACAACACTCCCCTGCTACCAGGGGGTACAACACTCCCCTGCTACCAGGGGGGTACGACACACCCCTGCTACCAGGGGGGTACGACACACCCCTGCTACCAGGGGGTACGACACTCCCCTGCTACCAGGGGGTACGACACACCCCTGCTACCAGGGGGATACGACACACCCCGGACGAGACAACGACGACCCCCTCCCCCACCACGACTCACGAGGCTGAACTTTCCCACAGGCGAAGGAGGAACCAAGTCACGAACCTCTGGACAGCAGAGAAACATTACAAATGAAGAGGCTGATAGAGAGGACCCAACCTAACTGCAACGTTGCAGCAAAGTTGCCTGTTAGTTGGGTTAAACCGGAATGTTAATCGGTTCAACGATTTACACAAAGAGATAAATTATCAAACGAAGTTACCGAGCCGAGAAGACTATGTAGCACCGACTGTGACGTGGGATATTCTCAAGGTGCTAAATATCACTCAAGATGGTAATAAGAGAACAAAAGGAAATAAGACTTTTTTTTTATTACAACTAATGTCAATAGAGCGCTTTTGTCAACAGCCACAGATTGCAGCACTGAATTTTCAATCACCTCAAGATGTAAAGGGTTAAAAGACGCCAGAATCAGAACAATGAGGTTACTGCCAAAGTCGACCACAGTGACAAGGAAACTTTGCTGAAGAGAAAGCCGCTGATGAGCATACAAAATTGAAAAAGTTCTGCCGTGAGGATGCTATAGTCTCCAGGGGGCCACGTGTGGGTGTTATCTTGAGGTTATCTTGAGATGATTTCGGGGCTTTAGTGTCCCCGCGGCCCGGTCCTCGACCAGGCCTCCACCCCCAGGAAGCAGCCCGTGACAGCTGACTAACACCCAGGTACCTATTTACTGCTTGGTAACAGGGGCATAGGCTGAAAGAAACTCTGCCCATAGTTTCTCGCCGGCGCCCGGGATCGAACCCGGAACCACAAGATCACAAGTCCAGCGTGCTGTCCGCTCGGCCGACCAGCTCCCTTATAATCGGGAAAACAATGGAGTAACCAACACTGCCAGACAATGACTTCTCTGAGAAGATAAATGGAGTGTGAGAGAAAAAATGTTCATGAAATAATTTGTTTTCAAAATAGAAAGGAGGCAGGAGGGTGGAGATGAGGACAGTACAAGTCTACACCATGAGTATCAGGGGCTCAAAATTTCACAAACGGGACAGCATGACTGTATATTTATAAAATTATAACTTTCCATGAAGGCAACGTAGGAACAACACGAAGGGAGACGTTGTTAATGTGAACTGCAGAGAAAGAATCTTGCAAATGAATCCTTAATCTATAGATTAAATCCTTTAATCCGAATCTTTAATCCATAGATTAAAAACCAAGACAGCAATAGTGAGGAAACAAGTCCCTCCTGAGGAACTTAAAAGAAGATTAAGACAGCGCCAACTATTCTCACCTAATTCAATGTAGCAATTCGCATAATTACACATAACAAATAATTGACACTATCTAAGTTGCACACAGAAATCCCAGTTGCGTGATGCATCAAATGAACAAATCCACAAGGGCCGTGACGAGGATTCGAAATCGAAGACCATGTCGTAGCTTAGTCGATTAAGGCAGCGTCTGGGATGCTCTCGGACGCAGGTTCGAATCCTCGTCACGGCCCTTGTGGATTTGTTCATTTGGACACTATCTAATGTTATGTTAGATAATGCCACATACCGTAGACGTGCTCATGTAGATCTTCCTCTCACAGCGACTATCTCAAGGCTCTCAGTTAACACCTCGCTCTCTCAGCACCGGTAGAAGAAAAATGTTACAAATTACAACCCTGTGCTCAGGTTAGTATTAAAGAATCACCATAGAACTTTTAACGAGGTTTAACGCTTTCTTTGATGTCCAAATGCTATGACGGGGATCTGATAAGATCTTCTTGCCCCGAGTTAAACGAGTTTGTCAGTGACGGATTTCAATATATATTGAACACCAAGTATTATTGAACACCGGTATAATAATCTTCCAATTATATTATAAGCAACAAAGTTGTGAAGAGACAATATAAGGTAATTTATTTGTTTGAGGACAATTTTGTACTTTGATGAATATTTTATGAGTGTGATTGTCTGTGAAGTGTGAGAGTGCCTTGAAGGGTTTAGGGTGTCACACACAGAGATCACACTAACGTGATGCATCAAATGAACAAATCCACAAGGGTCGTGACGAGGATTGTTGGTTTAGTGTGTGTGTGTGTGTGTAGGCGTGCATATGCATAGGCATGTATGTGTGCGCTTGCATGCCTGCATGTATATAATTGTGTTTGTACCCTATATGCAAGAATGTAGGTTGATGTTGACCCTGTGAGAGCCACGTTTTCAAGAATAGAATATTAATATACTTCTTGCAGGCAGTCTGCTAAGAAAGACCTAGTGATGTCTCAAGAATGGCTTGAAGGGGCACTCACTTGCATCATCATTGTTGCAATTCCATGGCACCAGAGACGTTCCTCTCAAGCCAAGAACCTGTCCTCCAAGTTGCAGCTCCAGTATATTATGTGCGAACAACATTGGCAACTAAGCATTCACTCACTTCAGCCATATCGGGATTTATACAAACCGCTATGGCTGAAATATTCGTATATCTTAAAATATAAATCACATGACTGCGTTTTTATTTAATGGAAATCAAAGTAAATACTAAGAAAAAATAATGTACATTTCTCATTCCCTAATTTTGACGAATATATTGTTTTCAGTTGTTCACTAAATATGTTTAAAAATGGTGAATGGAAACGTATGGCTGGAATTTGCTTTCCCGTTTAGAGCAAATTTCAGTCTGAAAGCAAGCTTGTGTTCCCTAAATGGAAGAAGATTTTACATTTATTGAGGCACATTTGAGCGCGTCGAACTACATGGCACCATATGTGGATTGTGCCATGTAGCCATCTACACATTAGCAATATCTATACAAGTGAAAGATATATATATATATATATATATATATATATATATATATATATATATATATATATATATATATATATATATATATATATATATATATATATATATAAATAATGAACTCTGAGTGAAGACGACAGAACATCGATACTCAACTAGAGTAGCTCCAGTTAGTGGCACATCGATTAACGGTACCCATTTATGAGACAACAATGAACAAGTACCCATTATGGGTACAGAGAAATGGGCAGTACCCATTCAGGGCACAACAACGAGTAATTTATTTACCCATTCAGGGCACAGCAAACCTCCAAGCTGTGGTAGTCACACCCATTAATTCACAGCAAACAGAATTATACTTCAACAGATAAATGTCATCTTTTTCTGTTATGCAAAACAGTAAAACAAAATTGTGATTTAAGGCAAAACTCAAACCAAATAACTGAAGATAAATACATGTCAGATAATCATGTTTGAAGCATAGTAAATATGGATAGTGAAAAAAACTATTTATTAGCAAGTAAGTAAGTAATTATCAAAAGAAGGCACCAAGCCGAATTTATTAACATATTTTATTAAAAAAAATAAAAAAATAATAAAAAAATAACTCAAATTGCAGAAGAAGAACGAACTTCAGAGTTTCATCTGACCACCACAAGTTTAACGAAATATATATATATATATATATATATATTATATATATATATATATATATATATATATATATATATATGTATATATATATATTATATATATAAATATATATATATATATATATATATATATATATATATATATATATATATATATATATATATATATATTCATAAAATGTAATAAAACCCATGCGCTAATTGCAACAGTTGCAAGATTATGTCATGAAAAGTTAATAAACATGTAAGGGCTCCAGGGACCATGCAAGCCATATAATTGTCCTCAGGACGAAGTATATAAATATTACCTTTGTAACGTTCCTATGGCTAAGTGGGGGAAAAAAAGTCAGATTTTTCCCGTGGCAGACATCTGCCATATGTGTCTCGCAGGTGTGAGTCAGTGTTGGATCCAGCTGTATGCGGACCAGCATATCAAACGCATGTAGGACATGTGTGTGGAGAGCCTTTCACATCTGTTGCTCTGGCACTCTCACAGGCGTTCCTTAGGGAAGGTATCAAGGCTGTGTCGCTGTCGTTCAGTCTCTCTGGCCTGAATGATTCCCTTCTGGCTGGTGTGTGACGGATGCGTTTCTCCTTCCGAGGGCTCCGGTCCTTTCATTTTTTGCGAGTTTCTTTCCTTGGATTTATTTTTGAATGGGAACTCTACGAAAGTTGAGTGATAATTCCAGTTTTATAAGCATCAAGCTGTGGCTCCAGCCCGCCGGAGAGCGCCAAGCTGTGACTCCAGCCTGCCGAAGAGCGCCATGCTGTGACTCCAGCCTGCCGAAGAGCACCAAGCTGTGGCTCTAGCCTGCCGAAGAGCGCCATGCTGTGACTCCAGCCTGCCGAAGAGCGCCATGCTGTGACTCCAGCCCGCCGAAGAGCGCCATGCTGTGACTCCAGCCTGCCGAAGAGCGCCATGCTGTGACTCCAGCCCGCCGAAGAGCGCCATGCTGTGACTCCAGCCCGCCGAAGAGCGCCATGCTGTGACTCCAGCCCGCCGGAGAGCACCAAGCTGTGACTCCAGCCCGCCGAAGAGCGCCATGCTGTGACTCCAGCCTGCCGAAGAGCGCCATGCTGTGGCTCTAGCCCGCCGAAGAGCGCCATGCTGTGACTCCAGCCCGCCGGAGAGCACCAAGCTGTGACTCCAGCCCGCCGAAGAGCACCAAACTGTGGCTCCAGCCCGCCGAAGAGCGCCAAACTGTGGCTCCAGCCCGCCGAAGAGCGCCAAACTGTGACTCCAGCCCGCCGGAGAGCACCAAGCTGTGACTCCAGCCCGCCGGAGAGCACCAAACTGTGGCTCCAGCCTGCCGAAGAGCCCCAAGCCGAGGCTCAAGCCCAAACCCCCTAACTCGGCGAAGAACACGTCTCACAATCAGCTTCGTGGCCATAACTTGAAAGATAAAGGTGAGCATTGAAGACAACCGCAGCTGCTGGTCCGGTATTTAACCTGCCCTGCTCCCAGCAATTGATGACGACGGGATCCTTTTGATTAGCCGGACCCGAGACGCAATACCAGGCAGGGAGGGTGATTGTGTGGGGTCTTGCCTGCAATAACCACTCTCCAAATGTGTAAATCACTGGTCTCTGTAGAGATTACAGATGTGGTAAAATAGTTTTTTCTCTGTTTTTTGGGGGCCTGTTATTGCAGGTTAGGGTTTATGAAATCATTTTATAGGCAAGTGCTGTGTATTCATCTAGTTGTGCTTGTGGGGGTTGAGCTCTGGCTCTGGGCTCGGCTCTCAATGGTCAATCAACTGGTTTTTTTTTTCCACACATACCCTATAGTTAGCTGCTATAGGCTGCTAACTCCAGTACTTGGGAGTTAGCAGCCTATAGCAGCTAACTCCCAAGTACCTATTTACTGCTTGGTGAATAGGCGCAAAAGGGTGAAATTAACTGCCCATTTGTTTCCACCTTCGCCGGGGATCGATCCCAGGACCCTACGACCACGAATCCCGAGAGCTATGAGTGTGTGTGTGTGTGTGTGTGTGTGTGTGTGTGTGTGTGTGTGTGTGTGTGTGTGTGTGTGTGTGTGTGTACTCACCTAGTTGTGCTTGCGGGGGTTGAGCTCTGCTTTTTCGGCCCGCCTCTCAACTGTCAATCAATCCATTGTAACTAACAACTAATTTTTTTTCCACACACACACATACACACACACACACCAGGAAGCAGCCCGTGACAGCTGTCTAACTCCCAGGTACCTTTTTACTGCTAGGTAACAGGGGCATCAGGGTGAAAGAATCTTTGCCCAGTTGTTTCTGCCTGGTCCGGGAATCGAACCCGGACCCATAGAATTACGAGTACTGCGCGCCGTCCGCTCAGCTACCGGACCCCTTGTGTGTGTGTGTGTGTGTGTGTGTGTGTGTGTGTGTGTGTGTGTGTGTGTGTGTGTGTACGTGTACTCACCTATTTGTGCTTGCGGGGGTTTATCTTTAGCTCTTTGGTAAGAGGCAGGAACTCTCGTGTGTGTGTGTGTGTGTGTGTGTGTGTGTGTGTGTGTGTGTGTGTGTGTGTGTGTGTTTATAGGTATTATACTCGCCCAAACACAAAACAAAACTATACTCGGTTTACTTAAACACATCACACACATTACTTAAGTAACGACAAGTAATCACGAATACAAAAGTTTACCAAAGAATACCCCTCCTTCCCCCCCCCCCCCTCCCTGCCTCCCTCTCGCCCCCTCATCCCCCTATTCCTGCCTGCTAAGCAACTCCAAAGAAGGAGACAAACTCATTTCTGCTACTATCACCTCTATTACGCCTTGGTTACCGGATATAGTGAGTACTACCCATGCATAGTACCCGCTATCCGCGAGTGGTTAACACCCTGCCTAACTGTAGCACAGAACCTCTGATAATCCGAGTCATCCCCCATCCGGGTCTTGATACTTCCATTGTGGGGTAGAGCCAACACAAACAGGTAGAGAGATCATAGAGCCGTGCGATGGTGGTATTTCGGACCACTTCTCTAGGCAGGGCTAGCAAGCACAGACTCTTCCGAAAGGGTGTTCTTCCGAAAGGGTGTTCTTCCGAAAGGGTGTTCTTCCGAAAGGGTGTTCTTCCGAAAGGGTGTTCTTCCGAAAGGGTGTTCTTCCGAAAGGGTGTGGTGGGCTTGGGGTCATTTCTCCACTTACTGCTGCTCTACAAAGGAAATGAGTCTCGTGTTGACCCCACAATGGGTGTGACAAAAAAACATTCCCACATCAATGGGTGTGACAAAAAAAACATTCTCACATCAAAGGGCGTGACAAAAAAAATCCTCACATCAAAGGATGTGAGAAAAAAAACATCCCCCACGCCAAAAGGCGCGTCTGACAGAGCAACTTCCTCCCCTCCCACATCAAAGCCACATACTGACAAAGATCTCCCCCTCCCCCCCCCACGCCCACCTCCCTCCCTCCCCAATCCTTGAGTGCTGGAGTGAAAGTAGTGGAAGAGACGAGGGCGTCTCCCTCGCCTGCCCCACTTCCACCTCGACTCACTGCTATCGCTCTTGTTGTGAAAAAAATAAAGAGAGTCTTGCTTCCCTTCCTCTCTTACGGGCTCACCATAGCCCGTGCTACATGGACACTTCGTCCTGAGTAGCTAAATCTTTAACAACAACAACAGCCCTTCCACACGCTATGGCTTCTGTTCCACCACCTACCATCACTTGCTGCTGCTTCGTTAGGTCCTCTTCCATCTAATGGACTTCCTATATGTTGGAACAGTTGCTATTTTGCATCATCATGATTCAAAGTTGCGCAAAAGAGGGTTAAAATAAACATTTCATCTCACCACGCACTTCTTTGGAGTGCCGGACCAACCGGGCTGTGGTGGGTATGTGGGCCTGCGGGCCGCTCCAAGCAACAGCCTGGTGGACCAAACTCTCACAAGTCGAGCCTGGCCTCGGGCCGGGCTTGGGGAGTAGAAGAACTCCCAGAACCCCATCAACCAGGTATCAACCAGGTATCAACCAATGTTGCAAAGCATCGTTATCACTACGAGAAACGCAGGTAAACATCGATTAACGTATAGAAGCATTTCCAAAATCGAAGTTCCAGGAAAGGTCTCACTCAACCTGTAGTAGATAAGCATCCCAGCTTCCAGCATCTCTTCATCTCTGACAGGTAATTATCCCCCTCAAAGATGCAGCTTCCCGGCCCCAGTAATTAGTTGACCCCATGTATAACCCTTCCTTATCCTCCTACCTGTCAGACACGGTTTTGGGAAGCATGATGCCTTCAAAGCCTGTCCCTATCATGCCATGTTATGATAACTTTGCATCTAAAGCCTGTTCATCTGAATCATCCGCCTTTATATTGATCCATTTCAACCAATAAATAATAGGCCTTTCATATTCTCTTAAATAATGTGATTAATATTATTTATCTGATTATTATTATTTTTAATCAAGAGAAGGGACGTGATTAATAATAATAATATCAACCCTGGAAACACAAACCGAAACTGTCTCTATTTTCCGCTTGTTACAACTTGTAATAAAGTTGTTACATCTTGGCTTAATGTGTTTATGACGTGTTAGAACGTTGTTACAACTTGATATATTGGTTGTTATAACTGGTTAGGTGGTGTTAAAACTTGTTCGAACGTTGTACCAACGTCGTAGTTTCGGTGTGTGTTTGGCGGGAAGTCCTTTCAACTCATTACGCATCGTGCTCAAATTCTCTCAACTCACTGCATTACATCCTTTGTGGTAAGGATTTCAATCCCTCAATAAAACAATGCACAAAGGTTCGGAATAACGCAAACAATACTGGGATTTATTTCTCAAAGCTTTAGCATTAAAGCAGCCAATGTTTTACCCAGCATTAAAACTTTGTGCAATAAAGCTCTACTTAGCTTTATCTTGTCCTTGTTAGGCCCCTAACATGAACAACATTATGTAGTTCAGTTTGGCTCGTCATAATACTGATGGGATATACACTCACTTGAATGAATTCAGAGAAAGTGACACAGTTGGTCCACGGGGTTAGAAATCTAAAGAGTAGATTTAGAATAGAAAGTTAGAATAGTTAGACAGGGTTAGACGGAGTTAGAAACTTTAGACGAGAAGGGGTTAAAAAAATGGGCCTAATTTGCATTTTCTAGACAAGTAACCCCGAGTTAAGGGTGACATAACTGAAGTATTCAAATGTATTAAAGTGTATAACAAAGGGGAAAAATTAACAGAACACGAAATAATGGATTAGATAAGTTTAGATTCAGGAAATACCTGGGTAAATACTGGTTTGGAAACAGGGTGGTTGAACTATGTAATAAATTACAGGATAATAGATCACTTGATTGTTTCAAGTGTAGGTTACTGTATATGAAGGTCTAACCTACGTGTATAGAGTCCTTGTGGCTTCCTAAATTCTTTTAGTTCATATAAGTTTCTTTCACCCTATGCCCCTGTTACCTAGCAGTAAAATAGGTACCTGGGTGTTAGTCAGCTGTCACGGGCTGCTTCCTGAGGGTGGAGGCCTGGTCGAGGACCGGGCCGCGGGGACACTAAAGCCCCGAAATCATCTCAAGATAACCTCAAAATAACCATTATATGTCCTCAAATCCTGACAATGTAACTCATTCGATTTAGAATTTCTTAAGCCTTTATAATTGCACAGTCTTGCCTACCCACCAAACACACACCGAAACTACGACGTTGGTACAACGTTGGAACAAGTTTTAACATCTCCTAACCAGTTATAACAACCAATATAGCAAGTTGTAACAACGTTCCAATACGTCATAAACACGTTAAGCCAAGATGTAACAACTTTATTACAAGTTGTAACAAGCGGAAAATAGAGACAGTTTCGGTTTGTGTTTCCCGGGTAGTCTGTAGATATCGTTGATTGGCCTTGCAAAATCTTAATTTTTTTTTTTTTTTGGGGGGGGGGGGGAGGGCCTTTGGCGTTGATGTTATGACTTTCTTAGCGAAGGTTCGTATCTCCGCGGTAATCAATGTGATTTATTTGACAGGGGCTCCTTTGTTAGTAAGGTGTCTTAAGTCAAGGCAGCCCTCTATGTTGCCTAAGATTTTTCACCATCAAAAATTTTTTTTTTATGTGTGTGTGTTCCCAACACTGAAGCGAGTAGGCAATAAAGCTATGGATTAAAATCTTGAAAAGTAAATTTCATTCGACTTTTATTAGCTCTTAAGAATACCTCCGAGTATCACACAACAGCTTAGGAATTCAACTTTTAAACCTCTCGGCCATAAAGTCGCATGAATTGCAAAAGTTGATCGATGGAAGATCAACTTTTATAGAACGAATATAATATGTTCATAACGGATATACTGGCCAATCATGCTGCAGTTTTGACTGCCGTCATACTCTCTTACCTCAGGAGGAGGAGGGGCCAGGTGAGAGGAGAGGGGAGGAGGGGCGGGTCAGGGAGAAGGAGGGTGGGAGAGGAGGGGCGGGTCAGGGAGAAGGAGGGAGAAGGAGGGTGGGAGAGGAGGGGCGGGTCAGGGAGAAGGAGGGTGAAGGAGGGTGGGAGAGGAGGGGCGGGTCAGGGAGAAGGAGGGTGAAGGAGGGTGGGAGAGGAGGGGCGGGTCAGGGAGAAGGAGGGAGAAGGAGGGTGGGAGAGGAGGGGCGGGTCAGGGAGAAGGAGGGTGGGAGAGGAGGGGCGGGTCAGGGAGAAGGAGGGTGAAGGAAGGGGGCGAGCCAGGAAGGAAGGAAATTGTCTTCCTTCCCTTTTACAAAAGAAGAATGTGTACATTACCTTCTGGGACAGAAAAGCCTCGTTTGATGCGCTTATTCACTCGTATAGCCTCCCCTCAAGGCCTCGTTCTCAGCTTTCTCTCCCACTTACCTGGGAGATAGCAAGAATGATATCTAAGAGATTACAAAATTACCACGAGAAAAGGACCTAGCTAGCAATTCTAAGGCATATTAGGGCAAAACAGAAGCTGGGAGATGAGGAATGGAGACCAAGAAACAGTATCCAGCCATTTGGAACTTCAGGAATCGAACGCCAACCTTGCAAATAGCGAGGCCGCCGCTCTACCGTCCAGTACAAGCGGTTCGGGATACGTTTGCACAACCTTGAATATCACGAAACTATTTTGCATACGATGTTTAAGCTACAGGAACTTTGGATAAATGGCCCAAGCATCACTAAACTGAGCCTTATATCACAGAGGCACTACGGTCATTATCCCATCCTAAGGCTCCAGCAAAACATCCATCTACATCCTTCCTAATCCATAAAAATCCATCATTTTCCATATCAATTAAATACTGAGAATGGTAAATAAATCACTACACAGTAAATTGTACAATACAAATTATTATATATTTTGTATCGATAAAGTGATATCAAATGGTTATATATTAAACTAAAAAGGTTTATATTCTCTGTTGCACGATCTGCAACGACTAGGAAATACACTACGAGGCTGCTCGTTGCAAACTAGCCCATTCACTTACATAATGGCTCGCATTTTGTAGTGCTAATGCGTTAAAAAAGTAATCTTTAAAGTCAAAATCTAATGCACCATAATATAGACGTTTTCTGTTCAAGAGCCTCTATAGATTTGGTGAGTTTGCATGGGTTCGGGTTACGCTAAACCGTAACATTTTTAACGGAGAAGCAAATCACGAGAACGTAAGATAAACGAAGATTATCAAAAGGTTTCGTTTATTCTTTCACTGAAATATTATGACATAAGATCCACCAGAGTCCTATCAAATTTAAGCTGAATAATTTTGAACCTCTGTGAACTTTCTGACTGGCCCTTCGAAATACTGAAACTCATTAACAAACTTGTATAGGAGACAAAATTGTTTAAAAAAAAAACTGTCCCTTACCAGAAAGATAAAATATGTAGGTAAATGCTCTACGGGACATTCACATGTTAGTTTAAAAGAATGCTTAACACAAATTAACAAAGTCACAAGAGAGATCTAGCATGAAGTACCCATTAAAAATCTTTCATTTAGATCGTCCATCACAGGAGGTCTGTGGCTATGTGTATATATTAATATTTATTATATATTAATCAAATAAATACCCGGCACTTGGCTTCTCCACAGCGCTCTCTTCCTCACGGACTAGCCACCAAACAAGCAGTTATCACACGTGACTAGTATGTAGAAATATTGTCTTGACACAATGTAGTATTTTCAATTGCATTGTGAAAATGCAGTCGATTCTTAAGCCTTTATATTTCAAAATACGAAAATGTTCTTATATTTCAAAATACGAAAATGTTCTTATATTTCAAAATACGAAAATGTTCTTATATTTCAAAATACGAAAAAGTTCTTATATTTCAAAATACGAAAATGTTCTTATATTTCAAAATACGAAAATGTTCTTATATTTCAAAATACGAAAAAGTTCTTATATTTCAAAATACGAAAATGTTCTTATATTTCAAAAAACGAAAATGTTCTTATATTTCAAAATACGAAAAAGTTCTTATATTTCAAAATACGAAAATGTTCTTATATTTCAAAATACGAAAATGTTCTTATATTTCAAAATACGAAAATGTTCTTATATTTCAAAATACGAAAATGTTCTTATATTTCAAAATACGAAAAAGTTCTTATATTTCAAAATACGAAAATGTTCTTATATTTCAAAATACGAAAATGTTCTTATATTTCAAAATACGAAAATGTTCTGATATTCAAAAATACGAAAATGTTACCGACTGTTATTTTTCAAGAGAATTGCAATGAAAACAGAGTCATTTCAACAATTTAAACATTGCAAATAAATATATATGATTTGTTCATTAAAAAAATGAACATCCCCTGGATGAAATATTATATATTTTTCTCAGGAAATGGCTTACTTTATTGGCCAATGCATGATATGGTTTAAATGTGTGGCAGGTGTTTGTTTTATGTGGCAACTGTGGCAGTTGTTATATGTGGCAACTGTGGCAGGTGTTTGTTTTATGTGGAAACTGTGGCAGTTGTTTTATGTGGCAACTGTGGCAGTTGTTTTATGTGGCAGCTGTGGCAGTTGTTTTATGTGGCAACTGTGGCAGTTGTTTTATGTGGCAGCTGTGGCAGTTGTTTTATGTGGCAGCTGTGGCAGTTGTT
The DNA here is from genome assembly GCF_040958095.1 of Procambarus clarkii. Classification (NCBI taxonomy): domain Eukaryota; kingdom Metazoa; phylum Arthropoda; class Malacostraca; order Decapoda; family Cambaridae; genus Procambarus; species Procambarus clarkii. The sequence continues at coordinate 19,277,790 of NC_091237.1, read as the reverse complement.
TTATGTGGCAACTGTGGCAGTTGTTTTATGTGGTAGCTGTGGCAGTTGTTTTATGTGGCAACTGTGGCAGTTGTTTCATGTGGAAACTGTGGCAGTTGTTTTATGTGGAAACTGTGGCAGTTGTTTTATGTGGCAACTGTGGCAGTTGTTTTATGTGGCAACTGTGGCAGTTGTTTTATGTGGCAACTGTGGCAGTTGTTATATGTGGCAACTGTGGCAGTTGTTTTATGTGGCAACTGTGGCAGTTGTTTTATGTGGCAACTGTGGCAGTTGTTTTATGTGGCAACTGTGGCAGTTGTTTTATGTGGCAACTGTGGCAGTTGTTTTATGTGGCAACTGTGGCAGTTGTTTTATGTGGCAACTGTGGCAGTTGTTTCATGTGGAAACTGTGGCAGTTGTTTCATGTGGAAACTGTGTCAGATGTTTGTTTATATACAAGATAGTTAAGGCTGGAACACTAGCTACTGACCAACCATCATTGTAAAATTATGTAAATACAGATATAGTATGAAAATGTATTTTGTACCTCGCTGACATTACTCTTATAAGGTGTAAAAGTTAGATGAAATTGTAAATGTAGAAATCTCCATCGAGGTCTGATGAAGACATTGTTTCCTTGGTAATCCTTTTGCTCTATCGCTACCAAGTTTGGGATTGTTGATGTTGTTATAGATTCAGCTACTCGGAACAAGTTCCAAGTAGCACGGGCTATGGTGAGCCCGTAGTGGACTTACCTGGCACATGAGCGGTGGGAGTTTGAGGGGAATACTAAGGCAGCCATAAACAGACAGCAACAACAAGATTGATTGATGAAAATTACGCAGCCCAAGAGGTGGCATGGGCATGAATAGCCCGTACGTGGTAGATTTTTTGCCCTGAATGTGAGTTTCGATCGTAAAAAGCAACAATAATGAAATCTGTATATATATATTATATATATATATATATATATATATATATTATATATATATATATATATATATATATATATATATATATATATATATATATATATATATATATATATAATGCCATGGCCCGAGATAGACCTCTGTGAATGTATCCAAATCTGAACTTAGCAGCTAAAAGAAGCTTTTTATAATAGCCAGAGTCTGTTCTAAGTCTATATTTTGTGCTCAAGACTGACTTGAGAGTTAATGCGTCTCCTTAAAACCAATAAGAAAAATAATAATATTTACCTTTTGGGGGACAATTATGCTTGGATGAGCACTCCGTGTGGATGCTTGGTATCGGCCCCAGCTTGGATGAGCACTCCGTGTGGATGCTTGGTATCGGCCCCAGCTTGGATGAGCACTCCGTGTGGATGCTTGGTATCGGCCCCAGCTTGGATGAGCACTCCGTGTGGATGCTTGGTATCGGCCCCAGCTTGGATGAGCACTCCGTGTGGATGCTTGGTATCGGCCCCAGCTTGGATGAGCACTCCGTGTGGATGCTTGGTATCGGCCCCAGCTTGGATGAGCACTCCGTGTGGATGCTTGGTATCAGCCCCAGCTTGGATGAGCACTCCGTGTGGATGCTTGGTATCGGCCCCAGCTTGGATGAGCACTCCGTGTGGATGCTTGGTATCGGCCCCAGCTTGGATGAGCACTCCGTGTGGATGCTTGGTATCGGCCCCAGCTTGGATGAGCACTCCGTGTGGATGCTTGGTATCAGCCCCAGCTTGGATGAGCACTCCGTGTGGATGCTTGGTATCAGCCCCAGCTTGGATGAGCTTGAAGACAGGAACGCTACACAGATGGAAAAATAACATTCAAAAAAAATAATTGTTATTAAATAACAAAAATAACATTCTTAATAACATTCACAGCAAATAATTTATATCTCTCAGTATCTTGTTAACAAGTTTGGTTAAAATCATTCAAATACAACCCAACAAATGTATTGTATCGTGTTTTTTTCACTAGAAGTAACATAAGATTTTCAGAGTCCGTTGAACCCACTACAAAAAACAATGCTCAAAATAATTAGTACACAGGTTTTAACATTGAGTTTTTGGCATTTAAAATTGCAACATGACTGCAATCCAATTTTTGCATCCAAAACGAAAATGCAAACAACGATTTGGCTACGACTGTGTGTGTGTGTGTGTGTGTGTGTGTGTGTGTGTGTGTGTAGAGATATTGTCTAAGTCTATTCTGCATCAAAAGTTTTATTTTACTTTCTAAACCTAGTAACTGTGTCAATATTCGAACCAAATATAGGCCCTAAATTGGCGAGACCAATTTCAGTTATCAAGAGAGAGAGAGAGAGAGAGAGAGAGAGAGAGAGAGAGAGAGAGAGAGAGAGAGAGAGAGAGAGAGAGAGAGAGAGAGAGAGACAGACACTGCATTAATTTCCATCTCAAACTCAAACAATTATTGAAAGTAGCTCACAATTTGTTTTTTAAAATGTATTCCAAAATTAACACAACAATGCAAACTGAAATCACAATAACATGATTGATCAATGATTAACTATTGACACCCTGTATTGGGATCGAACCCTCCCTATCACTTCTGAACTCCCAGACGCAAGCACTGCATGAACTATGAGACTGATTGATCTAATTGCACGGCCTCAAACGTCTCAAATACCATAAGACTTATCGTGAAATGTTGCAATATATAGAGAAATATTATTGGAAGCATTATGCAAAGTCTTGCAACAGACCTATGCAGCCTTTGATGGTTCAATTCAATACAATATCTCCACATCTACATACAGCATAAGCGTCCCACCCGCGCTATTAATCATTAACATGGGTAAAGCTGAGATTGAAAGCCTTTGCATGTGAGCATGTGAGGTGTGGAGCATGTGAGGTGTGGAGCATGTGAGGTGTGGAGCATGTGAGGTGTGGAGCATGTGAGGTGTGGAGCATGTGAGGTGTGGAGCATGTGAGCCTGGAGCATGTGAGGTGTGGAGCATGTGAGGTGTGGAGCATGTGAGGTGTGGAGCATGTGAGGTGTGGAGCATGTGAGCCTGGAGCATGTGAGCCTGGAGCATGTGAGGTGTGGAACATGTGAGGTGTGGAGCATGTGAGGTGTGGAGCATGTGAGGTGTGGAGCATGTGAGCCTGGAGCATGTGGGTCTGTAAGCCACACTTTATGCTCATTCCCGCCCTAGTGCATCTCGCCTACGCCCTATACTTAGCCTTGTAAGAAACCCTTCACTCCTCGTCACATGTTTTTGCTTTTTATCTCCTACGGCAAGTGCTGTTTTTTTTACACTTTCAAAAGTCCATGTACAGCAAGCATAGCGCCATCAAAGCCCCATTAAACACAGCGTCATTAGTGACAGCATAATGCCATACTGCCTCATTAGTTAAAGCCGGAAGCATCGCGATTCTTTGACTTAATCAAAGTTTTCTATGCCTCGTGAAAGACTGAGGTACAGACTCGTGGAATGAGGAGAAGAACGGTTATATTAACAAAAATTAAAAAACGAATATTTCAAAGAAAATATTTTGAATAAATGTTAGGGGTGTAAGATAGAGTTTTGAAAGATAAAATCACTCTTACTGACCAAGATATAATAAATTGTACTGTATTTCAAAGTACCTTTGTGTATCTGAATTTCCATAGAGTTTGACGCATAGATTTTATGCGCCAAAGTTATTTTTATTTAAATATAGAAATAATTTTCTATAAATAAAGCAGTAATTAGTTTCCACAGACCGAACAAGTCCTCCAAGGAGGGTAAAAATAACCTAAGCTACTCTATCCCTTTGAGATGTATTTTATTGACTCAATAAACGTGCTTGAACAAGTCCCAATCACTTACCTCATTACTGTGTACCTCACTACCCCTCATTACTGTGTACCTCACTACCCTCATTACTGTGTACCTCACTGCCCCTCATTACTGTGTACCTCACTACCCTCATTACTGTGTACCTCACTACCCCTCATTACTGTGTACTTCACTACCCCTCATTACTGTGTACCTCACTACCCCTCATTACTGTGTACCTCACTACCCTCATTACTGTGTACCTCACTACCCCTCATTACTGTGTACCTCACTACCCCTCATTACTGTGTACCTCACTACCCTCATTACTGTGTACCTCACTACCCCTCATTACTGTGTACCTCACTACCCTCATTACTGTGTACCTCACTACCCCTCATTACTGTGTACCTCACTACCCTCATTACTGTGTACCTCACTACCCCTCATTACTGTGTACCTCACTACCCTCATTAATATGTACCTCACTACCCTCATTACTGTGTACCTGCTGATGTACCTCAACTCATAAATACGGTATACCTCACCTCATAAATACGGTATACCTCACCTCATAAATACAATGTACCTCACTTCATAAATACAGTATACCTCACCTCATAAATACAGTATACCTCACCTCATAAATACAGTATACCTCACGTCATAAATACAGTATACCTCACCTCATAAATACAGTATACCTCACCTCATAAATACAGTATACCTCACCTCATAAATACAGTATACCTCACCTCATAAATACAGTATCTCACCTCATAAATACAGTATACCTCACCTCATAAATACAGTATACCTCACCTCATAAATACAGTATACCTCACCTCATAAATACAGTATACCTCACGTCATAAATACAGTATACCTCACCTCATAAATACAGTATACCTCACCTCATAAATACAGTATACCTCACCTCATAAATACAGTATACCTCACCTCATAAATACAGTATCTCACCTCATAAATACAGTATACCTCACCTCATAAATACAGTATACCTCACGTCATAAATACAGTATACCTCACGTCATAAATACAGTATACCTCACGTCATAAATACAGTATACCTCACCTCATAAATACAGTGTACCTCACCTCATAAATACAGTATACCTCACCTCATAAATACAGTATACCTCACCTCATAAATACAGTATACCTCACCTCATAAATACAGTATACCTCACCTCATAAATACAGTATACCTCACCTCATAAATACAGTATACCTCACGTCATAAATACAGTATACCTCACCTCATAAATACAGTATACCTCACCTCATAAATACAGTATACCTCACGTCATAAATACAGTATACCTCACCTCATAAATACAGTATACCTCACCTCATAAATACAGTATACCTCACCTCATAAATACAGTATACCTCACCTCATAAATACAATACACGCGCTAATATACCCAAGGAACACATCAATATCAACCATTGATGACACAACTACTCACTCGCTCCAAACCAGTTTTATCTTTCGCTCGGTCAACAGTTACAATGACAGAGTCCACTCAGTCCCCCGACTGTGTACATACGCTCACACACGCGACCACTGACTCTCAAATACTGTCCTGTCCTTAAACGGCTCGAACGAGGATCTTTGAAACCTCTCCACCTCGCTAGGGTGAAGCCTCACTCGGACAGCTGAAGCAGGTGTCGAGTATTGTTTGAGTTTATAAAACAGCTGTGTTCCTCCGCACGACCGCTCTCATAAACAAAGGACAGATGCTTGTGAGTACAGCTGTTAAACCGTCTCATTGTTTATGAGTGAAAACAACAGTTAAACTTGACTCAGCTGATGAGGTTTGAGCCTTTCTCTGAACGGGGCTGTGTTGACATCCTCAGTTCGAAACGCAGCTCTGAAATGCTTCACCCAATTGGGCGTGTCCGATTCCTTGATCGTCGTCGCCCATTAGTCGACAACAATTTGCCAACAGAATCTAATATTTACCTCTAAATATTATTCTAAATAAGAATCTAACCTCATTTAAATTTAGGTGTAACAGTACATCGAATTCTAACGTATATAATATGGTTAATTTATATATGAGAAAATATTAGTTTGAAATGAATAATACGTATATACTCTGATCAATGCGTCTTTGGTTGATTTAGGTAGTATATAAAACACTTTTATATATAAATTAAGTGGACACTTTTAATCTAAGTGTTTAATAATGAGTTATAAATTACGTATTACAAATACAAATAATCGTAGTTTGACCAGACCACACACTAGAAGGTGAAGGGACGACGACGTTTCGGTCCGTCCTGGGCCATTCTCAAGTCGATTGTCTTAACCATTCTCACAATCGACTTGAGAATGGTCCAGGACGGACCGAAACGTCGTCGTCCCTTCACCTTCTAGTGTGTGGTCTGGTCAAACTAACCTAACCAATGCCTAAATATGCACAGTAAGCTAATATATAATAATATTAATTAATATTTGAGAAAATTCCTGTTTTAAATGAACAGCATGTTAAAATTGATGAATGCGTCTGTGGGGTCAACCGCTGGATGGAATGACGAGTTGATTTCTATCTTATGTTTCTACTGTGTTTCTCATCATGTATCTCTCTTCCTCTCACACTGTCACATCCTCGTGCAAAGCATCACAGCATCAATCAACATTGCAGCCAGAGCGACAAAAAGTCACTTAAAAATAGAACCCAAAAAACATAATTGAGTTACAGTGGCACCAAGTGAGAATACTTGCTGGTGGTGGTGGCTACGACCTGGTCGCTAGTGGTAACTAAATATGGCTGTGTGTATGATTTACGAGCTGTTAGCCACTACTTCAAGTCTACGAAGACTTGTGGGGATTGTGTTATGTGGCTCTGGACTGTCTGAGGTTAAGTGAAGGCAATGGGTAGGTGAGCAGTTTTATTGTCACCTGGAAGGTAACTTCTCTCTGTCTCTGTCTCTCTCTCTCTCTCTCTCTCTCTCTCTCTCTCTCTCTGTCTCTGTCTCTGTCTCTGTCTCTGTCTCTGTCTCTCTCTCTCTCTCTCTCTCTCTCTGTCTCTGTCTCTGTCTCTGTCTCTCTCTCTCTCTCCCTCTCTCTCTCTCTCTCTCTCTCTCTCTCTCTGTCTCTCTCTCTCTCTCTGGCTCTCTCTCTCTCTCTGGCTCTCTCTCTGTCTCTCTCCTCTCTCTCTCTGTCTCTCTGTCTCTGTCTCTCTCTCTCTCTCTCTCTCTCTCTCTGGCTCTCTCTCTCTCTCTCTCTCTCTCTCTCTCTCTCTCTCTCTCTCTCTCTATTTGACTGTGAATGTCTATGTTTCTGTGTCTTTCTCTATAAAGGTAGCTGTCAGTACCCACTTGGAACCTCCTGCAATATTTTAACCTATTCAGCTAGTTCCTCCTGGGCTGTAGGAGACTCGAACCCCGGACCCCTGGCGTGTGAGTCTGAACCCCTATCTTCCGTTTACTTCCACGGAAGTGTGGATGACTATTCAGCTAGATCTTTTAACACTCTCCCTCAACACACAAGGGACATAATTGGCCGAACTCTCACAGTGTTCAAAAGAGAACTTGATAAACACCTTCAAAGAATACCTGATCAACCAGGCCGTGATTCATATGTCAGATAGCGAGCAGCCGCGTCCAACAGCCTGGTTGACCAGACCCCCAAACCAGAAGGCCTGGTAAGAGACAGGGCTTCGGAGACGTGGATCCACGGAACTATCGCTAGGTATAAAGTTTGGTGTTTTCCCTATAGCAAGTGAAGCAGCAAGTGTGACTCGAACCTACACTTCAAATCTCTACCCAGAGATAAAGCAAAGGTAAAAAAATACAGTTTTTTTAGCAATGTTTTTAAACGCCTTTGAAACGGAAGCATTTCCCAAAATCGTGCAAAGAACAGTTATCAAAAATGTTTTCAAATCAGCATTGTTGCTGAGGGGAAATTTGTTAACTTGGTGGAAGGAATTCAGCGGGGGAACTGACCCTTTTGTCAGCACTCTCCTGCGACAGCGTTCATTTGTTTGGTAGCCTCCGCCTTTGGCAGCACCCAGTACGGCAGCCCCCTGCACGGCAGCCCCCTGCACGGCAGCCCCCTCATTCGGCTATACAGTAGATGCCTAGACGAGAGTACTGTGAGGCCCTGAATGATAGTATAGTGAGGGAATACACTATAAAGGGCTCCTTGAATTCCCCAAAGGGCTGCTGGAATACACCAAAGGGCTGCTGGAATACACCAAAGGGCTGCTGGAATACACCAAAGGGCTGCTGGAATACACCAAAGGGCTGCTGGAATACACCAAAGGGCTGCTGGAATACACCAAAGGGCTCTTTAGAATAACGGAGCGGATATTGTGTTTCCCTGAGAGAAGGGAAAGGAGAATAATGATAGGAGAAGGAGGTATTGGAGGAAGATAAGGGGAGAGAGAAGCGGGTGAGGAGAAAGGGGGGAGGGGGAGGCGCAGGAGGATTGAGAGAATGAGGTGTTGACGTTGATATATTACCACGATAACAGGCCGAGCTGCATGGGCTTCGAGGACAGGTATACGAGTATGCTAACCTGTCAATACTTACCTATTGGTACTTGTCTGTCAGTACTTGCCTATTGGTGTTTGCCTATTAGTACAAGGCAATTGTGTTAACTATATAGGCGTGGTCGGGGGACCTGCTGCATGGGTAACAGCTTCTCCCACCAACCCGTCCCTCCCACATATCAACCTACCCTGGCTTTGAGCCCTGGAGAGGCCACTCCAGACCGACAACCAGAGCGCAATTCCATAGTCTCCTGAGACTGATCGATGCCTAATAGATTGCACCTGTTGTGTTATGTTCGAACTTGCCTGACGTTCGAAATCTTTTTTTGTCGAACACAGGCTTGGAGTGGTGGAGGGAGGTGGCTTGCGCCACAACTGTTCGGCGTCGAAGGGTATGAGGATAGTCTTTTTTTTCAATGCATTTGCATTTCCAGCTTTCAATTATATCCTGGTGTGCTACTTTCTCTCAATTTCAAGAGATTGTCCTTGTCTATCTTGTCTATTTCTCCTCAGTATCTTTGATGTTTTGAGCATATCTCCGGTTTGTGGGGATATATATATATATATATATATATATATATATATATATATATATATATATATATATATATATATATATATATATATATATATATATATCAATAATCTTTTAATCTCACAAGTGATTTACGAAGCTTGATCCTGCAGGCAAAAATAGTAAACACACACACACACGCACGTCAGACGAATCCTGGAGTATGCGGCTCCAGCGTGGAGTCCACTGCTAGTAAAAAAAATAAACCAAAGTTAGAGAAAGTTCAGAGGCATGCCGCCAGACTAGTCCTGGAGCTGAGAGGCATGAACTACATAGAATTGAACCTCACAACACTGGGAAACTTAAGAGTTGGTTGAAAAACGTTTCGTACCGACAAAATTGTCAGTGGAATTCACAGGGTAGATATAACTACAGATTATATAGCATGGGTGGGATACGAACAATATAGTGGATCCCTAGTGCCTAAATAAGCCACAGAGACGATAGAAAGAACTGTTCATTTAATAGTAAACAAATGGATGTGACAAAGCCCAATAGGCTAAGCAACCTGTACACCAGTTAACTGACCATTGCGAATCGGGACCAAAGAACCGGATCTCAACTTCCACATATGTGTCTATGTATGTATTAACACGATGTACTGAACGGGGTGAGAATAGCTTGAGCTACCTCATCCCTTTGTGTGTATTTTACCTCAATAAACTTATTTCAATTTCAATTTCAACTCCCACAAGCTCATTTAGATGAGTGCACCCGCACCTGGAAGCAAAAACAGATCAAACCATCATCAATATATATTTCTAAATTTACATACGAGCAGATTAAGGACAAAGAGGGTTGGGAAGAGGGGCTTATCCTTCTTATCTTGACCAAGTATCCCCCACAGAACGAAACAGGTGTAGAGCAGATTGGGCATTGTTATCAACTCAAAGGAAATCTGAATTTCAAGAGGAGATATTGGAAGGTATTGGAGTCCTTAGCATCGACACGATTTATAACTACACGAACAAGAAATTCACTGCACGACACAGTGGAATGTGTCGTGTTGTAATGTATAGTATATAATGTATATAGTAATAATATATATATAATATAATATAGTAATAATATAGTATATAATATAGTATAGTATATAATATAGTATATATAAGTATATAATGTATAGTATAATGACAGGTATAGATCCCCAGGTCACACTAAAGGCTCCCTGGTAACTGCTGGCAAGAGAGCAAGAGAGAACTAGGAGTGTCAAGATAGCAAGAGAGAACTAGGAGTGTCAAGATAGCAAGAGAGAACTAGGAGTGTCAAGATAGCAAGAGAGAACTAGGAGTGTCAAGATAGCAAGAGAACTAGGAGTGTCAAGATAGCAAGAGAGAACTAGGAGTGTCAAGATAGCAAGAGAGAACTAGGAGTGTCAAGATAGCAAGAGAGAACTAGGAGTGTCAAGATAGCAAGAGAGAACTAGGAGTGTCAAGATAGCAAGAGAGAACTAGGAGTGTCAAGATAGCAAGAGAGAACTAGGAGTGTCAAGATAGCAAGAGAACTAGGAGTGTCAAGATAGCAAGAGAGAACTAGGAGTGTCAAGATAGCAAGAGAGAACTAGGAGTGTCAAGATAGCAAGAGAGAACTAGGAGTGTCAAGATAGCAAGAGAGAACTAGGAGTGTCAAGATAGCAAGAGAGAACTAGGAGTGTCAAGATAGCAAGAGAGAACTAGGAGTGTCAAGATAGCAAGAGAGAACTAGGAGTGTCAAGATAGCAAGAGAGAACTAGGAGTGTCAAGATAGCAAGAGAGAACTAGGAGTGACAAGATAGCAAGAGAGAGCTAGGGGTGACAAGATAGCAAGAGAGAACTAGGAGTGTCAAGATAGCAAGAGAGAACTAGGGGTGACAAGATAGCAAGAGAGAACTAGGGGTGACAAGATAGCAAGAGAGAACTAGGAGTGTCAAGATAGCAAAAGAGAACTAGGAGTGTCAAGATAGCAAGAGAGAACTAGGAGTGTCAAGATAGCAAGAGAGAACTAGGAGTGTCAAGATAGCAAGAGAGAACTAGGGGTGACAAGATAGCAAGAGAGAACTAGGGAGTGACAAGATAGCAAGAGAGAACTAGGAGTGTCAAGATAGCAAGAGAGAACTAGGAGTGACAAGATAGCAAGAGAGAACTAGGGGTGACAAGATAGCAAGAGAGAACTAGGAGTGTCAAGATAGCAAGAGAGAACTAGGGGTGACAAGATAGCAAGAGAGAACTAGGGGTGACAAGATAGCAAGAGAGAACTAGGAGTGTCAAGATAGCAAGAGAGAACTAGGAGTGTCAAGATAGCAAGAGAGAACTAGGAGTGTCAAGATAGCAAGAGAGAACTAGGAGTGTCAAGATAGCAAGAGAGAACTAGGAGTGTCAAGATAGCAAGAGAGAACTAGGAGTGTCAAGATAGCAAGAGAGAACTAGGAGTGTCAAGATAGCAAGAGAGAACTAGGAGTGTCAAGATAGCAAGAGAGAACTAGGAGTGTCAAGATAGCAAGAGAGAACTAGGAGTGTCAAGATAGCAAGAGAGAACTAGGAGTGTCAAGATAGCAAGAGAGAACTAGGGGTGACAAGATAGCAAGAGAGAACTAGGGAGTGACAAGATAGCAAGAGAGAACTAGGAGTGTCAAGATAGCAAGAGAGAACTAGGAGTGACAAGATAGCAAGAGAGAACTAGGAGTGTCAAGATAGCAAGAGAGAACTAGGGGTGACAAGATAGCAAGAGAGAACTAGGGGTGACAAGATAGCAAGAGAGAACTAGGAGTGTCAAGATAGCAAGAGAGAACTAGGAGTGTCAAGATAGCAAGAGAGAACTAGGAGTGTCAAGATAGCAAGAGAGAACTAGGAGTGTCAAGATAGCAAGAGAGAACTAGGAGTGTCAAGATAGCAAGAGAGAACTAGGAGTGTCAAGATAGCAAGAGAGAACTAGGAGTGTCAAGATAGCAAGAGAGAACTAGGAGTGTCAAGATAGCAAGAGAGAACTAGGGGTGACAAGATAGCAAGAGAGAACTAGGAGTGTCAAGATAGCAAGAGAGAACTAGGAGTGTCAAGATAGCAAGAGAGAACTAGGAGTGTCAAGATTGCAAGAGAGAACTAGGAGTGACAAGATAGCAAGAGAGAACTAGGGAGTGACAAGATAGCAAGAGAGAACTAGGAGTGACAAGATAGCAAGAGAGAACTAGGGGGTGACAAGATAGCAAGAGAGAACTAGGAGTGTCAAGATAGCAAGAGAGAACTAGGAGTGTCAAGATAGCAAGAGAGAACTAGGAGTGTCAAGATAGCAAGAGAACTAGAAGTAAATATGCTAAAATAATTCAACAGGACGAAGAAACTAATCTCTTCACTAGAAAGTAAGATTATCATTTACATACAGGCGAGGAGTCACAATAACGGGGCTGAAGTATGTTGACCAGACCACACACTAGGAATTGAAGGGACGACGACGTTTCGGTCCGTCCTGGACCATTCTCAAGTCGATTGTGACTTGAGAATGGTCCAGGACACATTCACAATCGACTTGAGAATGGTCCAGGACACATTCACAATCGACTTGAGAATGGTCCAGGACACATTCACAATCGACTTGAGAATGGTCCAGGACGGACCGAAACGTCGTCGTCCCTTCAATTCCTAATGTGTGGTCTGGTCAACATTATCATTTACACGTTAACAAACGCCCTAGTCTTCGTGGAAGCTTCTATGTACCATTCTCCTGTTACTAATCTCTAAGTCTTATATCTCAGCATTTAACAAATAATATAGTTAAAAAAAAGGACAAAACTACTATCGAATTATTTCGAGTGAATTACAGGTCAATGCCCAACAATAATGAGTCAATCCATAAATATATATATTAGCAAAAACTTTCTTTCTTTGAATTCAGCTAACTTTGCTCCCCATGTCCCAGTTATTCCATGATAATAATTTGTTTCTCAGTCAGTTTGATGATGGTTAGTGTTGACTAAAAATAATAACTTTGGCTTTAACCAATGAGCTCTTGTTGTTAGTGCTTGAATGACCTTAATGCTCGCTAGCTGGTGTCATTATAATCTATTCTGGGTCTCCTGCTGTCAACAGGAGAGTTGTTGATGACACTGCTGTCTTTATGGCCTCTTTTGTTTTTTATTTTAATGATGTAGACTCGAAAATTGTTTGCAGTCTCCAGTTCTGATTCTTCGAAGCTTCTCATCTTTTGTGCTGTGTGTGTGTGTGTGTGTGTGTGTGTGTGTGTGTGTGTGTGTGTGTGTGTGTGTGTGTGTGTTTGTGTACTCACCTAGTTGTGTCTGCAGGATCGAGCATTGACTCTTGGATCCCGCCTAGTGTGTGTGTGTGTGTATGTGTGTGTGTGTGTGTGTGTGTGTGTGTGTGTGTGTGTGTGTACTCACCTAATTGTACTCACCTAATTGTGCTTGCGGGGGTTGAGCTCTGGCTCTTTGGTCCCGCCTCTCAACCGTCAATCAACTGGTGTACAGATTCCTGAGCCTATTGGGCTCTATCATATCTACATTTGAAACTGTGAATGGAGTCAGCCTCCACCACATCACTTCCTAATGCATTCCATTTGCTAACTACTCTGACACTGAAAAAGTTCTTTCTAACGTCTCTGTGGCTCATTTGGGTACTCAGCTTCCACCTGTGTCCCCTTGTTCGCGTCCCACCAGTGTTGAAAAGTTCGTCCTTGTTTACCCGGTCGATTCCCCTGAGGATTTTGTAGGTTGTGATCATGTCCCCCCTTACTCTTCTGTCTTCCAGTGTCGTGAGGTGCATTTCCCGCAGCCTTTCCTCATAACTCATGCCTCTTAGTTCTGGGACTAGTCTAGTAGCATACCTTTGGACTTTTTCCAAAGGTATGCTACTTTTCCAAAGGTATGTGTGTGTGTGTGTGTGTGTGTGTGTGTGTGTGTGTGTGTGTGTGTGTGTGTACTCACCTAGTTGTGTCTGCAGGATCGAGCATTGACTCTTGGATCCCGCCTAGTGTGTGTGTGTGTGTGTGTGTGTAATTACCTAAGTAATTACCTAAGTGTACTTACAGGATGAGAGCTACGCTCGTGGTGTCCCGTCTTCCCAGCACTCTTTGTCATATAACACACACACACATATTTGTGTGTGTGTGTGTGTGTGTGTGTACATTCTCAAGTCGATGAAAATCGACTTGAGAATGGTCCAGGACGGACCGAAACGTCGTCGTCCCTTCACCTTCTAGTGTGTGGTCTGGTCAACATCAGCCACGTTATTGTGACTCATCGCCTGCATGAGAAAGCATGAATGGAGGATATATGGAAGTGACAGAGAGGAAGAGGGAGTGACATGAGAGGAGAATGACAGAGAGGAGGACATCCCAGTCAGTTATGATTTTCTATCAGCACCATTGTGAGCAGAATTATAATCACTTTTGGCAGTTCAACCAACCACCCGCCCCCACCTCCTCCTCCTTTTTCTATCTCTGAGTTAAATCATTCAGCTATGCAGGGAACCTTGACCTCCGGGGAATGCTAGCCAGCAATTTGAAGTGCCAGGAATTTGGGGGATTTACGCCCTCATAAAGTGAGGTAACATGACGCTATGGGAAACTTTATTTAACTCACACTTTGGCCTTCACGGGTATACGATCTAAGAATGTGGTTTTGTTCGTTGAAAAGAAGACACGAGATAAATCTTTTTGGGGTCTTCGTTATGAATTAAAAATGTAAACAAAAATCTCTTTCACACATATTTAGTTACCACTAGTGACCGGGTCTTAGCGAGCACCACCACAGACCGGGTCTTAGCGAGCACCACCACAGACCGGGTCTTAGCGAACACCACCACAGACCAGGTCTTAGCGAGCACCACCACAGACCGGGTCTTAGCGAGCACCACCACAGACCAGGTCTTAGCGAGCACCACCACAGACCAGGTCTTAGTGAGCACCACCACAGACCGGGTCTTAGCGAGCACCATCACAGACCAGGTCTTAGCGAGCACCACCACCGTGTGTCCTCACTTAGTGCCACTCTAACTCAATTATGTTTTTTGGGTTATATTTTTTAAGTAACTGCTTTTTTGTCGCTGCTACTACAGTGTTGCTTTTCTTGATTGATGCTGTGATGCTTTGCACGAGGATCTGACAGTGTGAGAGGAAGAGAAACACAGAAGAAACATAATGACAGAAACAGAGAGAGAGAGAGAGAGAGAGAGAGAGAGAGAGAGAGAGAGAGAGAGAGAGAGAGAGAGAGAGAGAGAGAGAGAGAGAGAGACAGAGAGAGAGATAAAGAGAGAAGAGAAGTGACTAAGTTAAGAAACGGACAAAGCCACCTCTAGACCGTAGCAAACTTGACCTCCCTGAAGAAACGAACAGAAAGATATGTTTGCGGGTGTACTGCTAACCGGTTCTGTAGACTCGATACCAAGTGGCTGTCAGCCCTAATGGTGCATGGTAGGAGGGCTGGTACATGGTAGGAGAGCTGGTGCATGGTAGGAGAGCTGGTGCATGGTAGGAGAGCTGGTGCATGGTAGGAGAGCTGGTGCATGGTAGGAGAGCTGGTGCATGGTAGGAGAGCTGGTGCATGGTAGGAGAGCTGGTGCATGGTAGGAGGGCTGGTACATGGTAGGAGAGCTGGTGCATGGTAGGAGAGCTGGTGCATGGTAGGAGAGCTGGTGCATGGTAGGAGAGCTGGTGCATGGTAGGAGAGCTGGTGCATGGTAGGAGAGCTGGTGCATGGTAGGAGAGCTAGTACATGGTAGGAGGGCTGGTGCATGGTAGGAGGGCTGGTGCATGGTAGGAGAGCTGGCGCATGGTAGGAGAGCTGGTGCATGGTAGGAGAGCTGGTGCATGGTAGGAGAGCTGGTGCATGGTAGGAGGACTGGTACATGGTAGGAGGGCTGGTGCATGGTAGGAGACCTGGTGCATGGTAGGAGAGCTGGTGCATGGTAGGAGAGCTGGTGCATGGTAGGAGAGCTGGTGCATGGTAGGAGGACTGGTGCATGGTAGGAGAGCTGGTGCATGGTGGGAGAGCTGGTGCATGGTAGGAGGGCTGGTGCATGGTAGATAGTCTGGTGGCATCTGTTATGCTGGTCTTTAGTCCTCGTAAAACACTCAGTCTATTCCCACTTACTAACCTGAACGAGAGGTCGTTTATAAAAGCTGATATACCCGTTATCAACAAAGTTTAGTGTGGTTCAGTAAAGAGCAGCAGCCTCACCGAGACTGGTCATAACAGCTGGTTCAGGGAAGATTTAGACTTACTAACGTAAACTCCCCCCCTAAACTTACGTTATCTTGCGGTTACAAAGTGAGGGGAATATTTTTAAGAACAGTATTTATATCTGACGCAATGTTTTCCTGATTTCACGTAGGAATTATGTTGCTTATATTTCTCTATGTCTTTTAGGTGGCGCAGACACTCAGGTAGTGGTGAAGGCTGTGTCCGTCACTCCTGCCATAGATTCCGCTGCTCAGGTGCTGTTTCCAACCCGAATATCCATGAGAATATCCAAGACGATTTCTCGCATTTTTACATAATCTCTCCCTCAGTCCCTTCCCCCTTCGTTCATGTTGATTGGCTATTGTCCTCTGCAACCCTATGTTACCAATGGACAAATCCCCTGATTTGTTCTATCCTCCTATCCTTAGTTTATCCTCCTTCTCTTCCACCCTTTCCTCACTTTCCCAGTTCGATTTCCTTTATCGCCCAGCTTGCTTCCACGCAGCGAGAGCTGGGAGAAACAGGAGAAGCCGTGTACAAGATATGGGTATCCCAGCGGGGTAAGCCAAGCCATCCATCTCTCTCTTTGAGCCCGTCTGGTCCTCCAGGCGCTAGTGATTATATCCTAGATAGGGAGGCCACGAAGCCACTCACAAGCGAGGGAAGCACATAGGATACGTTTATACGCGAGGCCTTGAGGGGTTATTAACTCGTTGGTCTGTGGTTTGAGTGTGTGTGTGTGTGTGTGTGTGTGTGTGTGTGTGTGTGTGTGTGTAATTACCTAAGTGTAATTACCTAAGTGTAGTTACAGGATGAGAGCTACGCTCGTGGTGTCCCGTCTTCCCAGTACTTTTGTCATATAACGCTTTGAAACTACTGACGGTCTTGGCCTCCACCACCTTCTCACTTAACTTGTTCCAACCGTCTGTGTGTGTGTGTGTGTGTGTGTGTGTGTGTGTGTGTGTGTGTGTGTGTGTGTGTGTGTGTGTGTGTGTGTGTAATCACCTATTTGTACTCACCTATTTGTGTTTGCAGGACCGAGCATTGACTCTTGGATCCCGCCTTTCGAGCATCGGTTGTTTACAGCAGCAATGACTATATGGTCTTATTTCCCTATCATACCTAGTTTTAAAATTATGAATAGTATTCATAATTTGTGTGTGTGTGTGTGTGTGTGTGTGTGTGTGTGTGTGTGTGTGTATAGACTTTTGTTCCGGCAATATTGCCTGTGATTTCCCTAATTGCAACCCATCCTCCTATTTAAATCGCACATACACTGATGTAATACACATTTAGAGTTCCAAATTTGATTCTATTCCCTTTCCTGAATCCCGAAAAAATATAAATAAAACCCAAATTTAAACTCCCATACCTAGTAAAGCACATATATGTGTACTATATTAGGCCTCAGTGTCTATTAGGCCTAAGTTGGTTAGGTTAAGTTTTATATTAGCAATATAAAGACATAAAGATCATCAAGGCAAATGGGGGGTGATTTTGACAAGTCGCCGGCTTCTTGTCCTAGACGTAAAAAGTATATACACAGCTGGTTGGCCAGAAAGATGTTGAGGTGATCTTAATGACCCTGTTGCGGTTAACGAGCTCCAAGCCCAATCACTTGACCCCCAAGACACCTTCCAACCACAGTAACATTCAAACAAGTATAGTTGCAAGCACCCTTAACAGTCTCTATAATTTATAACTTGAGTATAGACGTATAATTAAACAAATATAAAGAAAATAACAGAACCCCAAAAATAACAAATTAAGCTTATATATCTACATATATTAGTAGTATATTTTCGAAGCAGTTGTTCTAGTAAAAAAAAAATATGTTATTGAATATATTTTGGAGGAGTATGTGTTGTTGATTCTGCCACAGCTGCGTTTATACTTGATCTATCCAGCTGTTGTTGATACAGCTGAAGAACGGGTCAGAACGACCTGTGCATTGCAATTGACTAATTAATATCATGCAAAGCAGAGAGAGAATCGTCGATAATTAGTATAATAAGTAGTATACCCTGGGCGTCCGCTCGCTGGCTCACTCGCTAAGTGGCGCTAGAACTCGCTAAATTAGCGAATTGGCTGTGTTGGGTCTAATCGTGCTGGCGTTCCCCCTTAGAGTGCTGTTTAACTTGTTCAAATCACGTTGTATGCGTATGTTTGGAGGCGAGAGGAGGCTAAGCCACATACACACACACACACACACACACACACACACACACACACACACACACACACACATACACACACACACACACATACACACACACACACACACACACACACACACACACACACACACACACATACACATACACACGTCCCTTCACAATGTGATACACAGTAAGGAAGGAATCACAGCTTAATTGAATAGTATTTTCGACCGAACGATACAAGCACGTATACAAGACAAGACAAGAAAGAGGGGGGTTTGGGTAGTTGTAATTTCTGGTTGTGGGAGTGGAGGGACAATGTTGTAGATGATTGTTGACATAGGAATATATTGAGAAGTGATTGGGGAGGGTAGCTGTTGTGGGTGATTGTAAGTGTTGTGTGGAGTGGAGATTGTGGGAGTGGATGTTATAGGATAGGGATTTAGGGTTGTAAAAATCGTGGGTGAATGGATGGGGGGGTTGGGGGAGTTTAGAGGAAGGTGGGGGTGTCAGGAGAGAAAAAATGGTTTATGAGAGTGTCTACACTGCAAGAATAAGATTGCATCATCACGCCTCCTCCACCTTTACCTGCAACAGATCAAGCACTATATAGCACCTACCTGTGCTCCTTGCAGTCAAGGCGAATGCCTCTTACCTTTCCACCGGAAATAGCTCATTACATATAGTGTCGGCGGCACCCACTACTACACCTCCTCAAAGGGGGTCTAATTGAGTGATTGTCCCCGTTCGTGCAAAGACTTAGATAACGAGTTAATAGATGACACGTGTGTGTGTCGTACCTGCATTTATTCGTTACATTTCATCGAGAGATTCTTGGTCCTTTCGTAACCTCCCTCGGGTATCAAACAGCTTGAACAGCTGTTTGAACCTGTTTATATATATATATATATATATATATATATATATATATATATATATATATTATTAAATATGACCGAAAAAGTAAGATTAATAATTCTAACACGAATTTTCTCAATCTTTCGTACATTACGCTTCACTGTTGGAGGTAAATAAAAAATCACTTCTCCAAAATTCATTTTTATTTCTAGTCTGACGCGACACGGGCGCGTTTCGTAAAACTTATTACATTTTCAAAGACTTCACAAATACACAACTGATTAGAACTTGCGTTTCTCTGATTTTATATCTACATTTGAGTGGGGTGGGAAGGGTGATGTGGCATTAACACAAGACAGAACAATAGGGGATATTAATAGGGTATTAAAAGTATCAACACAAGACAGAACAGAAACAATGGGTATTGAATAGAAGTGTTTGTAGAAAGCCTATTGGTCCATATTTCTTGATGCTTCTATATTGGAGCGGAGTCTTGAGGTGGGTAGAATATAGTTGTGCAATAATTGGCTGTTGATTGCTGGTGTTGACTTCTTGATGTGTAGTGCCTCGCAAACGTCAAGCCGCCTGCTATCGCTGTATCTATCGATGATTTCTGTGTTGTTTACTAGGATTTCTCTGGCGATGGTTTGGTTATGGGAAGAGATTATATGTTCCTTAATGGAGCCCTGTTGCTTATGCATCGTTAAACGCCTAGAAAGAGATGTTGTTGTCTTGCCTATATACTGGTTTTTTTGGAGCTTACAGTCCCCAAGTGGGCATTTGAAGGCATAGACGACGTTAGTCTCTTTTAAAGCGTTCTGTTTTGTGTCTGGAGAGTTTCTCATGAGTAGGCTGGCCGTTTTTCTGGTTTTATACGGCCAGCCTACTCATGAGAAACTCTCCAGACACAAAACAGAACGCTTTAAAAGAGACTAACGTCGTCTATGCCTTCAAATGCCCACTTGGGGACTGTAAGCTCCAAAAAAAACAGTATATAGGCAAGACAACAACATCTCTTTCTAGGCGTTTAACGATGCATAAGCAACAGGGCTCCATTAAGGAACATATAATCTCTTCCCATAACCAAACCATCGCCAGAGAAATCCTAGTAAACAACACAGAAATCATCGATAGATACAGCGATAGCAGCCGGCTTGACGTTTGCGAGGCACTACACATCAAGAAGTCAACACCAGCAATCAACAGCCAATTATTGCACAACTATATTCTACCCACCTCAAGACTCCGCTCCAATATAGAAGCATCAAGAAATATGGACCAATAGGCTTTCTACAAACACTTCTATTCAATACCCATTGTTTCTGTTCTGTCTTGTGTTGATACTTTTAATACCCTATTAATATCCCCTATTGTTCTGTCTTGTGTTAATGCCACATCACCCTTCCCACCCCACTCAAATGTAGATATAAAATCAGAGAAACGCAAGTTCTAATCAGTTGTGTATTTGTGAAGTCTTTGAAAATGTAATAAGTTTTACGAAACGCGCCCGTGTCGCGTCAGACTAGAAATAAAAATGAATTTTGGAGAAGTGATTTTTGATTTACCTCCAACAGTGAAGCGTAATGTACGAAAGATTGAGAAAATTCGTGTTAGAATTATTAATCTTACTTTTTCGGTCATATTTAATAATATATGTCTACAGGAAAGACTGCTACCAAAATATACTAATATATATATATATATATAGGGCAATAGGGGCAATTAGGTTACTTACCAGCGAAGACACAATCGCCCCTAGAAATACCGCTACCGCCAACTCGCTGAGAGAGAAGCACCCTCCTAGAGTACCATGGGAACCCACTGCTCAGGACACAATTGTCCCAGACATGGGACCTCTATTCCTCCAAGCGTCAGAGGTATACAAAGCCATCATGTCATTTCCGCCAGGCTCGGCAGGGGGATACACTGGAGTAAGACCTCAGCACCTCAAGGAGATGGTAAATCCAGTTCTCGGAGAAGTTGCCGAGACACTATTGTCAGAGGTCACGAAGTTTGTCAACGACTGCCTCTCTGGGTTGATCCCAGATACAATAAAACCCTTTTTCTTTGGAGCATCCCTTTGTGCCCTCAAGAAGAAAGATGGTGGAGTCAGACCCATTGCCGTGGGTAACACACTTCGGCGCCTTGTTGCTAGGGCAGCTGTCAGAAAAATTAGCATAGACGCTGCGACGATGCTTCGACCCCATCAACTAGGTTTTGGTGTCCCCCATGGCTGTGAAGCAGCAGCTCATGCAGCAAGAGCCTATATAAAGCACCTCCCAGAAAATAAGGCATTAATTAAATTAGACTTTAAAAATGCCTTCAACCAGGTAAAAAGGGATGTGGTACTGGAAGCAGTTCGAACAAGCTTTCCTTCTCTACTCCCCTTCGTCTCAGCAGGGTACAGTAGGGAATCGACGCTGCTGTTTGGGGAACATGAAGTTGTTTCTGCAGAAGGTGTCCAGCAGGGAGACCCACTTGCCCCTTTTCTTTTTTGCATGGCTGTTAAAGAGGTCACAAGCAGGTTGACCAGCGAACTCAACATCTGGTTCCTGGACGATGGCACCCTGGCAGGGACACAGGAGTCCCTGCTAGAAGATCTACAGCTGGTGAAATCTAAGGGAGAGGAGTTAGGACTCACCCTAAACCCATTAAAGTGTGAAATCATCTCATCTAGCCAACCAACCATAGATGCAGTGCGAACCATATTGCCAGGAGCCCAAGTGATCGCTCCCACCGACAGTGTGCTGCTAGGGGCACCTCTGGGCTCGAGCGCCATTGAGGTAGTCCTCGAAGAAAAGCTGAACGACCTGAGGAGGATGGAGGGAAGAATAGGGGCTTTGGACGCCCACGATGCTCTGTACCTTCTCACAAGGTGCCTGGCTTTGCCCAGACTGACCTATTTCCTAAGGTGTGCTCCCTCCTTCGACAGCCCAAAATTAACAGAATATGACACACTCCTAAGGTCAATAACCGTGAAAGTGTTAAACCTCTCCCTGCAAGATGACCAATGGGACCAAGCAACGCTCCCAGTTAGACTCGGGGGGATAGGTATTCGCAAGGCGACCCAGTTAGCATTGCCGGCATTCTTATCCTCGACCAGTGCAACAGGTGAATTAGTTAAGGAAATACTACCGGAACACCTAAGAGACTTCATTGGGATTCATGATCCCAAATTCGCGGAAGGAGCCGGTCAGTGGGACACTCTTGTCAACTCTCATCCTCGACCGACTTTTCCAAATGACTGCAAACAGTCCAAATGGGATAGCCCCATAGTGGAGAACATCGCCACATCATTGCTGGAGGCAGCTTCCAGGAAGGACAAAGCGCGTCTTCTAGCTGTGCAAGCTCCCCATGCCGGGGACTTCCTGTTGGCAGTCCCTAATTCCGCCTTGGGGACCCGCCTGGACCATCGGACCCTAAGTATTGGTGTTGCTCTGCGCCTTGCCGCCCCTATCTCCACCGAGCACCGGTGTATTTGCGGCCATGCACGGGCAGACCAATACGGCAGCCATGGTCTCATCTGTCGTAAGACACAGGGAAAGATTGCCAGACATGAAGCAGTCAATGACATCATCAAGAGAAGTTTGGCTTCAGCTGGGTGCCCAGCACAAAGGGAACCTCAGTTGTGCAGGCCTGACAACAGCCAAAAACGCCCAGATGGAGTCACCCTGCAGCCGTGGAGAGAAGGTAAACAGGTCGTGTGGGACTACACGTGTGCATCCACATTGGCTGATACCTATCTACCTTACAGCGCAGCTGAGGGAGGCGGGGCGGCCACCTTCAGGGAGACCCAGAAAACTAACAAGTACAGGGACCTAGAACGTTGTTACAGGTTCGTGCCAATAGGCTCTGAGACTCTGGGCGCCTGGGGTAAATGTGCACTTAAGTTCCTGAAGGAGCTGGGCGAGGAACTCATTGGGAAGACTAGAGACCCAAGAGCGGCCAGTTTTATGTTCCAGCGCCTCAGTGTCGCTGTTCAGAGGGGAAATGCGTGTTGTATCTTGGGTACGCACCCGACCCCCGAGGAACTGGACGAGGTCTTCGAACACTGATTGGTATATTGTTATATTGTTATATAAGTGTGTGTTTTCTGTAAACTGTAACATTGCAATAAAATCAAATAAAAAAAAAAAATAATAGGGGTGGTAGGAGAGGAAAAGATTAAAGTATTCAGTGAGAATCCACAAGGTCTTCTCTGAACACTATTTATTTTCTTCTTCGAGGATGTGGGTCCCTTTAATTAAACCAGTGGTGGTACCCCTATATATATATATATATATATATATATATATATATATATATATATATATATATATATATATTTAAAGGTTACAAGATGTACATTGGTTAAGGCTTCCTCATGTGGCACCCGTGTGGCTCTCATATGGCTCTTTAGCAGATCAAACCGAGGCTCGACCTATGTTTGGCAGCGACAGCTTGTTTAACAACCGGTTTGAGCCGAGGCACTGACGTCCTCCTTAGGATATTGCTTGAGCCAAGGAAGGCTCACCTTGGAACCTGATAAGGACCTTGATATTGCTTCAAAATCAAACACATTTTTCTCCAACTTGAAATTGCTTCGGCAGTTCAGTCAATATTGACAAGATCTTGGATAACGTTACAATGCAAGATGCCAGTAAACTTTTAGTGCATGTTATAGATTGATGTGAATAATGGAAATTTACTTTAAGGGACGTAATAGGGAAAAATGTATTTGATGAAGTGCATTTTTGAACTAATAGTCATTAAACTGTGGGTCAGAGTTCTATGCTCTAGCAGGAGTATCGAATTCTTTCCCTCGAGGAAGAACTCTGACATTAAAATATTATTATATATGTTTTTCTGTCTATCTTGATCTATCTTGAGATGATTTCGGGGCTTTTAGTGTCCCCGCGGCCCGGTCCTCGACCAGGCCTCCACCCCCAGGAAGCAGCCCGTGACAGCTGACTAACACCCAGGTACCTATTTTTCTGCTAGGTAACAGGGGGCATAGGGTGAAAGAAACTCTGCCCATTGTTTCTCGCCGGTGCCTGGGATCGAACCCAGGACCACAGGATCACAAGTCCAGCGTGCTGTCCGCTCGGCCGACCGGCTCAAACCGCTCGGTCGGTCGATCGTGTGTGTAAATCACGAGGAAATTAACACGTAATGGATAATGTGACAATGTCAGACCACGAAGGAAGGGCCTGCTTTCATTACCTGCTTATCTACTTTAATACAGATTACACACTCAGGTAATTTGAACATTAGCAATGGTTTGTATAATTTAGATAAATTTTTGATTGATCAGTTAAAGGGCGATGTGAGTAGGATCATTGATACACATTTATCTTACTAATACCTTATTAATATACCTTATGTCATTAAAGACATTGAACCTCACCTCTTTCCTATCTATATATCCAACCTACTGATCTGTAAATCCATCTTTCTGGAGATGTATTATTAAATACGAAAGTGCTTAAGGAAATTCCTGTTTTAATCTTCCCTTCGTGGTCCGACACTGTCATATATATATATATATATATATATATATATATATATATATATATATATATATATATATATATATATATATATATATATATATATATATATTTATTCCACCCTCTTCCTCCTTCCCATGTCTTCCACTGGAGAGAAAAATCCCCTATTTAAGGGAGATCAAACCCTTTCAAAACCCCAGAAACCAGTCATTTATTTTCCCAAATAGATTGCACCAATGAATTTAATCTTTTCAGGACCTAAACAGGAATGAAACTCATATTGGAGCCACGAGACGCGATATTTTTCCTAGTATGACACTACCCCAAGAAGGCTTGTCTTCGTCACCATCTAATAGCCCGTTGTTGATCCCAGGATGAACATAACCATTGGATGGTCTCTGGAGAGAAATACAAGAGCACCTATGTGGCAATATTGGCAATGAAAGAAGTGTTGCCATACAAAGTGACTGACGCTCCAGCAGTCAATATACTGACTATCCAACAGTCAATATACTGAATATCCAACAGTCAATATACTGTCCACCCAACAGTCAATATACTGACTATCCAACAGTCAATATACTGTCCACCCAACAGTCAATATACTGACTATCCAACAATCAATATGCTGAAACACAATAAGAAACAATCGGAAGCCACTGTGAAACATCAATCATCAACCTCGTCCTGTCAACTCATAGAGGTCCGTCAGACAGGGCTGTCAAGGGCTGGTTTAGTGGAGGGGAGCGGAGATCTGTCTGCCTTGACGGGAAAGTTGCCATGACCTGTTTGCATGTGTCTCCATGAGGAATGAGTTGTGTCTCAGTGAGGGATGAGATATGTCTCAGTGTGGAATCCGACACCACCTCTCATCACGGTCAACTGGTCTCCCACAAGTATGAAACATACTTCTCTTGCAGACGAGGAGTCACAACGTGGCTGAAGTATGTTGACCAGATCACACACTAGATAGTGAAGGGACGACGACGTTTCACTCCGTCCTGGACCATTCTCAAGTCGATTGTCGACTTGAGAATGGTCTACGACGGACCGAAACGTCGTCATCCCTTCACTTTGTAGTGTGTTGTCTGGTCAACATACTTCTCATGTCTTCGCGAAAGTTTCAAATGCATTTACTCCTATTCCCGAAGCACCTTGCTTGTTTGCTTGCAGTCGGCTTTGAGGAAGAACAGCCCATTCAACCAGCCGGTATGAAACGTGTTCATGACTAGTAATAACATGTGCCTTTTCACTCCAGTTTGGTTTTTCTGGCCAAGTGGTGACCCAGGTTATCTTGAGGTTATCTTGAGATGTTTTCGGGGCTTTAGTGTCCCCGCGGCCCGGTCCTCGACCAGGCCTCCACCCCCAGGAAGCA
>NC_091237.1:19226915-19246915 GCF_040958095.1 Procambarus clarkii | reverse complement strand
CTGTCATGAACGTAGGAGGAACAAACACTTAGGTGAAGTTGTCTGATGTCACTTGTGTTATTCCAAGATTAGGCAGCCTCCAGGACCCTCTATATTGTCTTCGAGAGGACTTTCGTTCGGATAAACTGGCTTTGACTTCGACAAATAGTTCCTCCCTTCAATCAGAACCTCTCACATTCCACCAGTTAATTGACAGTTGAGAGGCGGGACCAAACAGCCAAAGCTCAACCCCCGCAAGCACAAATAGGTGAGTACAAATAGGTGAGTACATTCAGAACCTTACACACTCAGAACCTCTCACACTCAGAACCTCACAATCAGAATCTCTTAAACTCAGAACCTCACACACTCAGAACCTCACACACTCAGTACCTCACACACTCAAATCCTCAAACTGAATGCCAAAATTCTAAATCAAATCCGAAAGCTGTGGATCATCAAAATCCAATGCTCTTAATATGATAAAATAATTAAGAACACCTATAATTCAGACAGATTAGTTGAAATCAGTCTTATTAATGAACTCTGACTTAATCCTGGTAATTAATATAGTCTCGTATCACTCGAATAATTAGAAAACATATCTCATGAAACCAGGTATTATCAAGGGATTCAAAGTACCATCACTTACATCCATTTT
The DNA here is from genome assembly GCF_040958095.1 of Procambarus clarkii. Taxonomy (NCBI): domain Eukaryota; kingdom Metazoa; phylum Arthropoda; class Malacostraca; order Decapoda; family Cambaridae; genus Procambarus; species Procambarus clarkii. The sequence continues at coordinate 19,246,275 of NC_091237.1, read as the reverse complement.
AATGACACCAGTTACCACAAAGTGAAAAGATACAGTTCAGTACTTCCTACCAACCTGGCAGACAGCACCGTTTGGGCAATTCAACACCAAGTATATTTTTTCACGAGAAATTAATCAAAGACAAGTTTCCGTGATCAGCTAATTGATCAATTAATTGATCATCACTACACACGTGATCTAGAAACTGAGAGTATTATCACATGATATAAACATATACACAGTGTATATACATATACTGTGTGTATATATACTGTGTATATACACGTATATACATACACTCAACGTACACACATCTGACACCCAACTCACGCACATATATGACACACAACCCACACACCTGAAAATAACAGAAATAACGACGTTTCGAACCCTCCAGGACCAACACCGGCTGAGTTTACCATTCCGGGTAATATACCATAAAAGGAGTGAATATAAATACACTCAATGTGTATACACAAAGAGAGTGTATATATACATTGCGAGTATACATACACATAACACAAAAATATACAAAAAAACATCAAAATTAAACACATTCACATACACTCACCAGATGAGCTACAAGATACATAGATTATTTAAAAAAAAATATATATATTTTTTTTCATTTCTATAACCAAAAACAGAATAAAATCTTGTGTTTGTCTTCGTCAGGCCTCAGTAATGCTTACAATAATTTTAAATTATATTGTAACATAATTATATTAGATTATATCAATGTAATATTATAATTTTACAATTATATTACAGCAAGAACCTTTAATAACCTTTAAGTGGATATAAATTTTCTTCTTGAATGTCGAATGTGTGTGTGTGTGTGTTTGTGTGTACTTACCTAGTCGTACTCACCTAGTTATTCTTGCGGGGGATGAGTTCTGGCTCTTTGGTCCCGCCTCTCAACTGTCAATCAACTGGTGTACAGATTCCTGAGGCTACTGGGCTTTATCATATCTATATTTGAAACTGTGCATTGGAGTTTGCTTCCATATATATGTGTGTGTGTGTGCTGTGTGTGTGTGTGTGTGTGTGTGTGTGTGAACGCATGGGTACACATTTTCAATGCGTGGTGCTCTATTGCTGCCTACAGGCGCTCCATGTATCACATTTTCCCTGTGGGTTCAGCTCAGGAATATTTTTCAATATTTGTAGAGCAAAAATGTAAAATACAAAAAAAAATATGGAGGAAAAAAAAAAGTCTCATGTTGCTTCTGCGCCTGTCAGTCCGTCCGTCTATTAGTTCATCCACCCGTCTGTCTTTCTGTCTATCTGTCTACCTGTCTGAATTTGAATGTATATCAGCATGTACTTGACAATCAGTAAATATATCTAAGCGTTTGTCAGCCGTCTGTCTGTCTGTCTGTATCTCTCTCTCTCTCTCTCTCTCTCTCTCTCTCTCTCTCTCTCTCTCTCTCTCTCTCTCTCTCTCAACAGTAAGGCTACAGAAGGTGAGATGAGAGCCAAGAGCAAAACTCTAAGAGCTTTGCGCAGAAGAGGAAGAATTGGTTCTGAACCAGGTCACAAGGAGCCGGTCAGCCGAGCGGACAGCACGCTGGACTTGTGATCCTGTGGTCCTGGGTTCGATCCTAGGCGCCGGCGAGAAATAATGGGCAGAGTTTCTTTCACCCTATGCCCCTGTTACCTAGCAGTAAAATAGGTACCTGGGTGTTAGTCAGCTGTCACGGGCTGCTTCCTGGGGGTGGAGGCCTGGTCGAGGACCGGGCCGCGGGGACACTAATAAGCCCCGAAATCATCTCAAGATAACCTCAAGGAAGAAGTGACCATAGAAGAAGAAATTGGAAAAACTGAAGAGCTAGATAAAAAGGTGAAAAAATGAAGAGAAAGAGGAAACAGCAGCGAAATTCCAGAAGCGAGTTAGTGAGCAGTAAAGAAAGATGCTGCAAGATAGAGAGGAAGGATGCTGGAGCGATGGAAAGAGGATGGGAGGCTGGGACTGCTTGTGGGATGGAGGAAGGAACAGGAGATGAAGCCGCCAGGGTGGGAGAGGTTAAGGTTGCCAGGAAGAGAGGTTAAGGCTGCCTGTAAGGTGTATGATTGAACGAATTACTGGAGAATCAAGGAAATGGATTTTCTGCCTAAATCAAGAGTCTCTGACGCTCTTTATCCTGTAAATTCCACACGTAGAGAAGCGAAAATTATTTGTTATTGTCCATTGTAGACCACATTATAAGTAGTATTAGTGTACAAGTCTTACTTTACGCGGTAAACCTTCTTTGCGATGTAAACCGAGTTTCCAAGATGGCTATTGTAAACTATTATGACGCTAGTCGTACCTAATAGTGTGATTAATAATCTTATCATACCCAATCTTAAATAAAAACATATCACCATCTTTACTGAGGGAGTGAGTGAGAGAGAGAGAGAGAGAGAGAGAGAGAGAGAGAGAGAGAGAGAGAGAGAGAGAGAGAGAGAGAGAGAGAGAGAGAGAGAGAGAGAGAGACGGGAGGGAGAGAGTGCCATTCTGAGGACAAGAGAAATCAAGCCTCCTAAACAGCACATCATGACGGATGAGTTTGGGCACGTGTTCTCACCCCATACCAAACATGAGTCAGAACACACACATTAGATCAATAGACAGACCTCAAGCAACACGTCTCTTGAAGCCCAGCTGCGGCCTACTCGAGGTCCACCTTAGCCTCACCATTATCTCTCCAGTGAGAGAGATAATACTTTCGAGTATTACCTCGAGTGTTACCCCAACAGCATAACACAATGCTGCTATACACACACGACAAGACACCCCCATGTGCAGGATCCTGACAGCTTTAGCAAGAAGCTGATGACCATAGAGTTATGACCCCTTCAGAGAGGAAAAAGAAGGTGGAAAGAAGAGGGTTGAGAGGATTAGAGGGAGAGGAGAACAGCAGAGGAGAGAAGAGTGAAGGGGATGGGCTGAAGGGAAGATAATCCTAAAACGAAGTATATCTTGAGGTTATCTTGAGATGATTTCGGGGCTTTTTTTAGTGTCCCCGCGGCCCGGTCCTCGACCAGGCCTCCACCCCCAGGAAGCAGCCCGTGACAGCTGACTAACAACCAGGTACCTATTTTACTGCTAGGTAACAGGGGCATAGGATGAAAGAAACTTTGCCCATTGTTTCTCGCCGGCGCCTGGGATCGAACCCAGGACCACAGGATCACAAGTCCCGCGTGCTGTCCGCTCGGCCGACCGGCTCCCTTGAATGAATGAGTACCAAGTGAATGAAATCCCAAAATGGTCGAATCTTTACGAGTGGTCCAGAGGGCCAATAGACCCATTCAAAGGCTCCCATAATATCCAGTGCAACAAACGCAGCTTATTTTGACAATCATTCATACATCTAATCATCAATTGGAATCATCATCTCTAATCAACTACTATCCTCACGTGTCTCTTCTACCTTCAAAACAGTCCGTCTGCCACAGAGGGACAGACAAGCAATAATGGATTGAAAAAGAATAGAAAACAGACATAACAAAAGTTAGACCCCCAAAAAACTAATGTTCCAGATTGTGGAAGATAAAAACTTGATGACACAGAAAATAAGAGAGAGAGAGAGAGAAGGTTTTAATGGAAGTATTGAGGCTCAGAGAATACACACAAGGCAATCACAGCAAAGAAAAACCGCACTTGAACTTATGATACTTTTTATAATGCTGATATAATAATAATAAAAATAATAATAATAGGAGGAAAATTTTGATTTTTCTCACATTTTTCATATTCTCTCACAAATAGATAATGTGATTTCACTATGTGTAAAGAATTATAATAAGACTTAAAAGGAGAAAGAAGACAATGAAGAGAGAGAGAGAGAGAGAAAGAGAGAGAGAGAGAGAGAGAGAGAGAGAGAGAGAGAGAGAGAGAGAGAGAGTGAGAGTGAGAGTGAGAGAGAGAGAGAGAGAGAGAGTGAGAGTGAGAGAGCGAGAGAGAGAGAGAGAGAGAGAGAGAGAGAGAGAGAGAGAGAGAGAGAGAGAGAGAGAGAGAGAGAGAGAGAGAGAGAGAGAGAGAGAGAGAGAGAAAATAACACCATCACTCAGTAATGATTAAAGGTTTCATTTAGGTTTTTATGTATCCAGACCGCGCCAGGGGCAGCCACCGGCACGGACTGGGGGGATCAAGAAACCGGTTCTACGGCAGTAATAGGCTGCTTGGTCACCGCCATCCGACCCTGCACTTTGGCTAGGATACACTTTCTCTGTTAGTGTGGCTGGTTGATGAGTTGGATTCTCATTCTTGGATTCCATCTTTCCTGTTTTGCTTGTAATTCATCAAACTGTGGCCTCGTGTCTACTCATCTATGTATCTCATACGTCGCAAACATTTCTCTCTTGTTTCTTTTCCCTGTCATTTTTTAAGCAAGCCTAAACCCACATCCTCCCAAACCCTTATCCTGACCCCTTCCAAGTGCTATATAGTTGTAATGGCTTGGCGCTTTTTCCTTTTGCCAGTTCCCCTTTCTTTCTCATCCAACTAAAATATATTGAGACAAACAAGTCTGTTTCCTAAATAACATTAGTTACGAACAACAGAAAAAACATTCATTACAGGACAAAGTCTTCAAATAAGTTCAAATTTTGCTAAGAATTCCTCTTCCTCAGTGTGAGAATCTGTTTCCTACCCATTAGGTATCCACTTATGAAAATATATTCAATATATACTAGTTCCACCAGCCTGTGTGAGGTGGTAAAGGGCCTTCTGGCATTCTAGGAACGTACATTCTAATAATATTCTCCTTTTTATTCGTGACGGTAATCAAGTTTCATACAAATATATATAACGTCAAACCGGATTTTTATTTCCTGAGGCAATGTCGGTGTTCTATTACGTGTTTTTTGTTGAGGCTTTGTCACTTGTCACTTGTTATTATTTGTTTGAAAACATTGAATGGTTCGTATATTAGTGTGTTAGTGTGTGTGTTAGGGGTGTGTGTGTGTGTGTGTTTACTAATTGTGTTTTTACGGGGGTTGAGCTTTGCTCTTTCGGCCCGCCTCTCAACTGTCAATCAACTGTTTACTAACTACTTTTTTTTTTTTGTTTTTTTCCCACACCACACACACACACCCAAGAAAGCAGCCCGTGACAGCTGACTAACTCCCAGGTACCTATTTACTGCTAGGTAACAGGGGCACTTAGGGTGAAAGAAACTTTGCCCATTTGTTTTTGCCTCGTGCGGGAATCGAACCCGCGCCACAGAATTACGAATCCTGCGCGCTATCCACCAGGCTACGAGGCCCCTGTGTGTGTGTGTGTGTGTGTGTGTGTGTGTGTGTGTGTGTGTGTGTGTGTGTGTGTGTGTGTGTGTGTGTGTGTGTACTCACCTAGTTGTACTCATCTAGTTGTGTTTGCAGGGGTTGAGCTCTGGCTCTTTGGTCCCGCCTCTCAACCGTCAATCAACTGGTGTACAGGTTCCTGAGCCTAATGGGCTCTATCATATCTACATTTAAAACTGTGTATGAAGACAATGTTCTTGTGTGTGTGTGTGTGTGTGTGTGTGTGTGTGTGTGTGTGTGTGTGTGTGTGTGTGTGTGTGTGTCACATTATCGTATATAGCGATATATTGTTTAAATGTTTCTGTACACTCTTGTTGATTAGTTTTGTACTTTATTTGTTTGTTCTCCATTTACCAAGCAGTTGTTTGGCCCAATTATATCAGCCCTTATCTGTCTCTCATTCTATCTCTCAATGCTTTCAATCTCCGTCATTCCTCCTATTATGCAACAGCATCTGGCAGCGAGTTGCATACCCGGATCAAATTATCATGTCAGGAGAGTGAAGAGGGTGGTCAAAGCAGGTCACAGAATGAAGAGAGGGCATGACCACCTCAGAATGAAGAAAGGAGATGGTGACCAATTCAAGTGATATAGAGAGGGAAGTCAGACCAAGACAGTGGTAGAAAGGGGGATCAACCTATGCCACAAGAGAAGAGGTCAAACCAGGCCAGGGAGTGGAAATAGAAGGGGGTCAGTCCAGCTCAATAGGGGAGGTGTTGTGGGTGGTGACAGAAGGGGGAACCCGCCAATCACACACCGAAACTACGACGTTGCTACAACGTTCCAACAAGTTTTAACGCCTCCTAACAAGTTATAACAACCAATATAGCAAGTTGTACCATCGTTCTAATACGTCATAAACACGTTAAGCCAAGATGTAACAACTTTATTACATGTTGTAACAAGCGGAAAATAGAAACAATTTCGGTTTGTGTTTCCAGGGAAGGAGGTCAGCCCAGGTCAGGCAGGTGCAGGAGGTAGTGATGTGGTGGGGAAGAGGAGGGTGGACAGAGCAAGGTACAGGAAGGAGGAGTAAGTACAACCGGTTTAGCAGTTGTTGTTTGTGCAAGTGTTGAGGTGCAGAGCGTCGCCCCCGCACACCACCCAACAACATTAGAACAGAACTAGTTGGGCCACTGAGAAGGATGATAAATTGAGAAAGCATTTGGGCAAAAAAAAGATAAATAAATAAAAAATGCGAGACTCTAAACACACACACACACATACACACACACACACACACACACACACACACACACACACACCCACACACACACACAGATTAAGCAAGAAAGAGAGGGCTGGGCGGACTGCATTTTCTTGGATTGTCGGAAAGCCTTTGACACAGTACCGCATAAGAGGCTGGTACATAAGCTGGAGAGACAGGCAGGTGTAGCTGGTAAGGTGCTCCAGTGGATAAGGGAGTATCTAAGCAATAGGAAGCAGAGAGTTACGGTGAGGGGTGAGACCTCCGATTGGCGTGAAGTCACCAGTGGAGTCCCACAGGGCTCTGTACTCGGTCCTATCTTGTTTCTGATATATGTAAATGATCTCCCGGAGGGTATCGATTCATTTCTCTCAATGTTTGCGGACGATGCTAAAATTATGAGAAGGATTAAAACAGAAGAGGACTGTTTGAGGCTTCAAGAAGACCTAGACAAGCTGAAGGAATGGTCGAACAAATGGTTGTTAGAGTTTAACCCAACCAAATGTAATGTAATGAAGATAGGTGTAGGGAGCAGGAGGCCAGATACAAGGTATCATCTGGGAGAGGAAATTCTTCAGGAGTCAGAGAAGGAAAAAGACTTGGGGGTTGATATCACGCCAGACCTGTCTCCTGCAGCACATATCAAGCGGATAACATCAGCGGCATATGCCAGGCTGGCCAACATACGAACGGCATTCAGAAACTTGTGTAAAGAATCATTCAGAACTTTGTATACCACATATGTCAGGCCAATCCTGGAGTATGCAGCCCCAGCATGGAGTCCATATCTAGTCAAGGATAAGACTAAACTGGAAAAGGTTCAAAGGTTTGCCACCAGACTAGTACCCGAGCTGAGAGGTATGAGCTACGAGGAGAGACTACGGGAATTAAACCTCACTTCGCTGGAAGACAGAAGAGTTAGGGGGGACATGATCACCACATTCAAGATTCTGAAGGGGATTGATAGGGTAGATAAAGACAGTCTATTTAACACAAGGGGAACACGCACAAGGGGACACAGGTGGAAACTGAGTGCCCAAATGAGCCACAGAGATATTAGAAAGAACTTTTTTAGTGTCAGAGTGGTTGACAAATGGAATGCATTAGGGGGTGATGTGGTGGAGGCTGACTCCATACACAGTTTCAAGTGTAGATATGACAGAGCCCGATAGGCTCAGGAATCTGTACACCTGTTGATTGACGGTTGAGAGGCGGGACCAAAGAGCCAGAGCTCAACCCCCGCAAACACAACTAGGTGAGTACAACTAGGTGAGTACACACACACACACACACACACACACACACACACATGATAGGTATGATAGGGAAATGGGACAGGAGTCATTGCTGTAAACAACCGATAGCTAGAAAGGCGGGATCCAAGAGTCAATGCTCGATCCTGCAAGCACAAATAGGTGAGTACAAATAGGTGAGTACACACACAAACACACACACACACACACACACACACACACACACACACACACACACACACACACACACACACACACAGTACCTTTCATGACTATACGTGAAGAAGACATTGACCTTCTGAGTCACACGAACTTCCTTGTAGAATTAAGACGTTTCGACATATGTAACAATATATTTATATATAACCCAACCCCACACATATATAAGATGAAAGTGATGACGTATGAGTTCTGGACGGACCGAAACGTCGCGATATAGATCGACGACGGACAAAAACGTCGTGATAAAGGTTCAGGATGACCCGAAACGTCGTGACAAGGATCAATGCAGAACAGAAACGTCGTGATTGGAGTCCAGAATGAGAGTCCAGGACAGACCGAAACGTCGTGATTGGAGTCCAGAATGAGAGTCCAGGATGGACCGAAACGTCGTGTTAACGGTCCAGCAAGACGTACTAGGTCCGGGTCGTGATAAGGCGGGGTCCACAATGGACCGAAACATCGTCAGAATCATTTAATTTCACACGTATTTAACTGGATTACTCGTTTCAACCAGGTTACCGGAAGACATTTATCAAATGCTCCCTTGCCCAGGTACCCAATTAACCACTTGGGCTGAACGGTAGAGCAACGGTCTCGCTTCATGCAGGTCGGCGTTCAATCCCCGACCGTCCACAAGTGGTTGGGGGGCACCATTCCTTCCCCCTCCCCGTCCCATCCCAAATCCTTATCCTGACCCCTTCCAAGTGCTATATAGTCGTAATGGCTTTGGCACTTTCCTCTGAAAACTCACCCCCCTACCTCCCTGCCCAGGTCACGTCCGATTCAACCGATACTCTTAATTATGTGATTGTGATTTTCTGATATGATATTCAGGTGATTGTTAGGGATTGTTTCGTCATGCATATAACTTGTTCTTATCGAGCAAGAGACGTTCGTTCTTATAGAGCAACAGACACGCCTTGTAATTATATATTTTCATAAACATATGCTGTATACCTGATTGCAAAGGCACTAATGGGCTCACCATAGACCGTGCTACTTGGAACTTTTTGTTCCAGGTAGCGAATCTTTAACAACAAACAACAACAATCTGATTGTGCTTGTTGGGAGTTGTGCTTCAGGTGTCTAGGTCCCCGGTCTCTCGGTCTTCAATCGATGTATTTACGGAGGTTAGAGTCGTTTTTATGCCTTGAATGGAGTCGATCTTTCTATCTTTATCTCTAAGTATATACAACATCTGTGGATTTTTTTTTTACAAATTGTTTACTAATATCTGTGTCTCACTTGTTTGCTTAATTTCTACTGTTGGTCATTTAGTCACTTAATTACCACTGTGGGTCATTTAGTCACTTAATTTCCACTGTGGGTCATTTAATCACTTAATTTCCACTGTGGGTCATTTAGTCACTTAATTACCACTGTGGGTCATTTAATCACTTAATTACCACTGTGGGTCATTTAGTCACTTAATTACCACTGCCTCATCTGGTTACTTAATTCCTGGTGTCTTATTTGGCGTCCTAATCTCCCATTGTACTCACCTAATTGTGCTTGCGGGGGTTGAGCTCAGGCTCTTTGGTCCCGCCTCTCAACCGTCAATCAACTGGTGTACAGATTCCTGAGCCTATTGGGCTCTATCATATCTACACTTGAAACTGTGTATGGAGTCAGCCTCCACCACATTACTTCCTAATGCATTCCATTTGTCAACCACTCTGGCATAAAAAAAGTTCTTTCTAATGTGTGGCTCATTTGGGCACTCAGTTTCCACCTGTGTCCCCTAGTGCGTGTGCCCCCTTGTGTTAAATAGCCTGTCTTTATCTACCCTAAGTCACCCTACTATTGTGAGTCACTGTTCGAGTATATTAACAGATATCTGTTACTGGCTACTTTTGTCTACTCTGAAAAGTATGTCCGTTTAAATCACTTCTTCCATAACTCATCCATCTTGCAGTGATTTGAAGTTTTATTAATTTAATGTCTGAGCGTGACTCGGCTTCTCGTACCTCCTGTACCAGCTTGGCACGATACCTCTGGACTTTCTCTCAAGCTTTGTGTTATCTTCTTATCTTGAGGTTATCTTGAGATGATTTCGGGGCTTTAGTGTCCCCGCGGCCCGGTCCTCGACCAGGCCTCCATCCCCAGGAAGCAGCCCGTGACAGCTGACTAACACCCAGGTACCTATTTTACTGCTAGGTAACAGGGGCATAGGGTTGTTGTTGTGTTTATCGAGGAAATAAAATATTTGAGCCGTAATGTTGTTGAAATTAGGTTGATGATATCCAAACTAGGCATCAGAAAAGTGAGATACGATAACGTTTCGGTCCTTCCCGGGACAATTATTAAGTGCTAATGGTCCAGGATGAACCGAAACGTCGTTGTTTCTTAATTTTCTAGATATGTGGTTTGGTTATCTTAGATGATCCTAAGATAACGTTAGCCACGTTATTGTGACTCATCGTCTGCAATTAATTTGATTTCGTATTGAGATTTCTGAAGACAGTTCTTATGTTGGCTATTCATGCATTAACCGTTGATAATATCCGTTTAATTTAACAATGCAATTAACAACCCTTCTCCCTCCCTCCCCTCCTAAGTCTCTAATCTCTTCCCTCTAACGTCTTGAGAAAATCTTGGGAGTAGGACTATAGGATTACACCACCGTCCTGTTCCTAAAATTTCCACATAGATATATCAGCTAATTTTGATTTCTTTGTGTATTTGGCCTCTCGTTACTGGTACCAAGATCTTGTGTTTTGTATTTGCTGAGTTAAACACTTGTGTAGCTATTTATTGGACTGTTATTTCTGTTCGTTTAGATCTTTGTATGTGTTTTTATATATGTATATTTCACCATGTTTATTGTCCTCGTAATATTTACATCATTAGAAAACATTGGGAGAAAGCAGTCCATCCCATCTAGCATTCATTTACATAGATTTTGAACAAAATAATTTCTAGTACTGAGCTCTGTGTAATGCCAGAGGCAATATCTCGCCCACACACAGAAAGCTTTCCTTTCATTTTCTGTTTCACATCGGATAGGTACTCTTTTTTTTTATCCCTCTGAAGCAGCTTCCTTGTCATTCCTGCCTGTGTCTCTAACCTTTGCCCTAGGTTCGTGCTTATGGGAGCCGTATTATAGCCAATGGTTATAGCAGGCTTATTATACCCAGTGATTATACAAACTTACTGTATAATCGATTATGTAAATCAGTTTATATGGCGTGCTGAAGGGCAGCCAAGTTCTATACGCTGAATTTGCATACTATTACAATTATTATTACACAGAGGAAATCACATTATCGTTATATATCAATGAGAAATCCACCGGAGCCGTCGTGAGGATTCGAACCTATGTGATTGGTGTTCCCAGATGCACACCCTAAACCCCTACGCTACGACATGGTCAAAAGACATGGTTCTTCTTATTATTATTATCATAATCCATAAATATTGATAAAATATGTAAGCTACACCACATTTCTTGTGTATAACTACCTTGTCTTCTGTGGCTGCGACAAACAGAATCAGGGATCCCGGGTTCGATTCCCTAGCGGTACAGAGGTGTTTGGGCACGCTTTCTTTCATCTCATGCACCTGTTCACCTAGCAGTAAATAATTACCCCAGAGAATAAACGCTTGTATTCACGTGCTTAATGCAATTTCCTTCATCAGTTAAACGAAGATATTCGACATATCTTTCATTTGTATTAAAAAAAAATAGTTATTTTTAAAAAAATAGTTATTTTTAAAAAAATAGTTATTTTTAAAAAAATAGTTTTTTTTAAAAAAATAGTTATTTTTAAAAAAATAGTTTTTTTTTTAAAAAAATAGTTATTTTTAAAAAAATAGTTTTTTTTTATGGTAATTGAATAACAATTAATAATAAAATAACAAATAATCTTTTTGAGACAATGATCTTCTAGCCTATACAAGGCAGTTGTAATCTATATAGATATGGATTACAAATATATAGATATAATCTATTTATTTTCGTTGGGGTCAAAAAGATGCCATTTATAGTTATCTTTAAAATTATAAAATAACAGAAATGAGAGGTGATTGGGGATTATTTATGGGAGAACAGTGATTATTTTGTGTGTTTAATCTGGGAGAACCATCGCTGAGGCTCCCCTGGTAGATTGTACCATGGGAGAACCATCTCTGAGGCTCCCCTGGTAGATTGTACCATGGGAGAACCATCTCTGAGGCTCCCCTGGTAGATTGTACCATGGGAGAACCATCTCTGAGGCTCCCCTGGTAGATTGTACCATGGGAGAACCATCGCTGAGGCTCCCCTGGTAGATTGTACCATGGGAGAACCATCGCTGAGGCTCCCCTGGTAGATTGTACCATGGGAGAACCATCGCTGAGGTTCCCCTGGTAGATTGTACCATGGGAGAACCATCGCTGAGGCTCCCCTGGTAGATTGTACCATGGGAGAACCATCTCTGAGGCTCCCCTGGTAGATTGTACCATAGGAGAAAAATCTCTGATGCTCTCCTGATAGATTGTACCATGAGAGAAACAAACCTGAGGCTCCCCTGATAGATTGTACCATTGGAGAACCATCTCTGAGGCTCCCCTGGTAGATTGTACCATGGGAGAACCATCTCTGAGGCTCCCCTGATAGATTGTACCATGGGAGAACCATCCCTGATGCCCCCTGATAGATTGTACCATTGGAGAACCATCGCTGAGGCTCCCCTGATAGATTGTACCATGGGAGAACCATCTCTGAGGCTCCCCTGATAGATTGTACCATGGGAGAACCATCTCTGAGGCTCCCCTGATAGATTGTACCATGGGAGAACCATCCCTGATGCCCCCTGATAGATTGTACCATTGGAGAACCATCGCTGAGGCTCCCCTGATAGATTGTACCATGGGAGAACCATCGCTGAGGCTCCCCTGGTAGATTGTACCATGGGAGAACCATCGCTGAGGCTCCCCTGATAGATTGTACCATGGGAGAACCAAGCCATGAGGCCCCCTGATAGATTGTACCATTGGAGAACCATCGCTGAGGTTCCTCTGATAGATTGTACCATGGGAGAACCAAGCCATGAGGCCCCCTGACAGATTGTACCATTGGAGAACCATCGCTGAGGCTCCCCTGATAGATTGTACCATTGGAGAACCATCGCTGAGGTTCCTCTGATAGATTGTACCATGGGAGAACCAAGCCATGAGGCCCCCTGACAGATTGTACCATGGGAGAACCATCTCTGAGGCTCCCCTGATAGATTGTACCATGGGAGAACCATCGCTGAGGTTCCTCTGATAGATTGTACCATGGGAGAACCAAGCCATGAGGCCCCCTGACAGATTGTACCATGGGAGAACCATCCCTGATGCCCCCTGATAGATTGTACCATTGGAGAACCATCTCTGAGGCTCCCCTGACAGATTGTACCATGGGAGAACCATCTCTGAGGCTCCCCTGATAGATTGTACCATGGGAGAACCAAGCCATGAGGCCCCCTGACAGATTGTACCATGGGAGAACCATCTCTGAGGCTCCCTTGATAGATTGTACCATGGGAGAACCAAGCCATGAGGCTCCCCTGATAGATTGTACCATAGGAGAAACATCTCTGATGCTCTCCTGATAGATTGTACCATGAGAGAAACAAACCTGAGGCTCCCCTGGTAGATTGTACCATGGGAGAAACAAACCTGAGGCTCCTTTGATAGATTGTACCATGGGAGAAACAAAGCCATGAGGCCCCCTGATAGATTGTACCATGGGAGAAACAAACCTGAGGAACCCCTGATAGATTGTACCATGGGAGAACCATCCCTGAGGCTCCCCTGATAGATTGTACCATGGGAGAAACAAGCCTGAAGCCCCCTGATAGATTGTACCATGGGAGAACGAAGCCTGAGGCTCTCTGATAGATTGTACCATGGGAGAAACAAACCTGAGGAACCCCTTTTACCCATGGCAGCACCAAACCATGGGAGCATCAAGCTCCCATGGTAATCCTCTGCTTGACTGGCGAGGTGGCCACAGGTGGCCACCTTTGACCTGAGCATCAGGGTCGACACAGGTCATAGATTCGACCTCCAAAGGGGCGTTAGAATCATCTTCCTTTTCTCTGCAACCTTTGACCTCAAGGAAAGGACTTTTCGACCAGGTTTCTTCAATTTAATTGTCCACTTGCGAAACCTTTATATCTTTCCTTGTTTATGAGCCTCGAACCACTATGAGGTTGTCTATTGGGTGTCGAAGTTTAGAGGCATCTTATCACCCGCCTTGAGGGGTCTGACGGCTGAGTGGACAGGGATCGGGATTCGTAGTCCTAAGGTTCCGGGTTCGATCCCCGGCGGAGGCGGAAACAAATGGGCAGAGTTTATTTCACCCTGATGCTCCGTTTCGCCTAGTAGTAAATAGGTACCTGGGAGTTAGACAGCTGCTACGGGCTGCTTCCTGCGGGTGTGTAACAAAAAGGAGGCCTGGTCGAGGACCGGGCCGCGGGGACACTAAGCCCCGAAATCATCTCAGGTTTCCTAAGAGGACACATGCATGGCTGACGAGCCCCGGCCCATGACACATGAGCCACCATGTTGCTCCATGTGGCACCATGTGGCACCATGTGACTCCATGTTGCTCCATGTTGCTCCATGTGGCTCCATGTTGCTCCATGTGGCTCCATGTGGCTCCATGTTGCTCCATGTGGCACCATGTGGCACCATGTGGCACCATGTGGCTCCATGTTGCTCCATGTGGCACCATGTGGCACCATGTGGCTCCATGTGGCACCATGTGGTACCATGTTGGCCTCAACAAGAACGTCTTGTTCACCTCAAAAAATCTAGTTCTAGCTCGTATATACCGATAAGAAACAGGTAATATAAATTTCTTGCATTATATTATCAAAATAACAAGGTGCCTCGCTCAAAGTCATATAAATTGGGCAGTTAAATAATTAAAGCAATTATCAGGAGACTGTTCATAGGTACTAACCTATCAGTGACCACGGGGTGGTAAGGTTTAGCTCTATATATGTCGGCCTCCGCCTCCTGCCCTTCTTGTACCTATTGCCTTATAGGTTAACTATTCTCAAGATCAAATTCTTGGTCGAATCTGATATATAGAGTGTCATATAGAGTGTTCTTACTGCCTTTCTTGTACCTATTGCCTTATAGGTTAACTATTCTCAAGATCAAATTCTTGGTCGAATCTGATATATAGAGTGTCATATAGAGTGTTCTTACTGCCCTTCTTACACCCATTGTCTTATAGGTTAACTATTCTCAAGGTCAAATTCTTGGTGGAATCTGGCTTTAATATTGTGGATGGAGGTGGCTTCTACATCTTCTTGAAGTCCATTCCACTTGTTGACCCGCCCCCTCCTCAACTGTTCATAGCATGAGTATTTCCTTACGTGTCTTCGACGGGTTTCCAGTTTCGATTTGTGTCCTCTTTTTCCTACTTTCAATTTAACGAGGCTGTCCCAGTCCACCATGTCAGTTCCCCTTAGTATCTTATATGTAGCGATCATGTCCCCTTTTGTTTCATTTCTCCCCCTGGGAATTGTGGGGTGTATTTTTTTGATCTTCTAATCTTCTCGCAAACCTTTATTGTACTTTTTCGATCCTGGTCTTGTGGTTCTCACGGTGGGGGCTCCAGGCCGGTGCTGCATAGTCCAGTATCAACGGCTGTGTACGTTGCCCTGAAAGGGCTCTGGTTTAGGTATCCAAGTGATGTTTTAATGTTTACAGCGTCCCGTATGCCGCTGATGTTACTCTGGCTAGGTGTGCCTCTAAAGAGAGTGCTGGAATTATATCAACTGCCTCTCAGCAGCCTTCTGTGGGTGTCATCTCCTTTGGTGTAGATTTCTCCTGGTTATCCTTCTCGCTTCCCGATCTTCATTACCCTGCACTTGTTGGGATTGAACTCTAGCAACCATTTATTTAGCTGGACGTCAAGGTCATCTTGTAACTTTTACCCCACAGTATGTGTGGGTTTTCAGTCGTAAATTTGGTGAAGAGATCCAGTGTGTCGAAATGGAAATGAGCTGTTTATCCTTCAATGGGCCAGAGGTGACAGCAGCAAGGGGGAGGCAGGTCTCAAGGTAGGCTGCTGAGTGAGTAATGTCTGGACCTGTCTCTCAGGTACCTGTCTCTTAGGTACCCCTAGTTCTGACCTGTCCCCCCTCTTCCCCCCCCCCCACTCCACGACCTGCCCTTCTCCAAGACCTGCCACCCACTCCTCGACTTGCCCTTCTCCAAGACCTGCCACCCACTCCACAACCTGCCCTTCCCCAAGACCTGCCACCCACTCCTCGACTTGCCCTTCTCCAAGACCTGCCACCCACTCCTCGACCTGCCCTTCTCCAAGACCTGCCACCCACTCCTCGACCTGCCCTTCTCCAAGACCTGCCACCCACTCCACGACCTGCCCTTCTCCAAGACCTGCCACCCACTCCACGACCTGCCCTTCTCCTCGACCTGCCCTTCTCCAAAGACCTACCTGTCCTGATCCCCACCTCAACACGCCCTGCCCCTGATCTGCAAAACAGGCAACACAACTCATGGGGAGATTGATGAGGCTGACGAACATTTTCTCGGTTACGCCCATTTAACCTGCTTACTCCTCCCCCTCTCTCCCCTCTCTCCCCCCCATGAATTGCTCGTGTGAGCGTGTGTGCCCACACACACTTGTCTATTAGGTGTCGAGAGGCGGGTCCCAAGAGCCGTAACTCATCCCCCGGCATGTCGAACTTTGGTTTAATGGTTTTATTGTTACTATTGAGGTCTCCTCCCCCCCCCCAGCCACTATTTACACCTTGTGTAATAATATTCTTGAAGAACACTGGGAATTATTCCAGGTTCTGTGATAACATTCTTGAAGAACACTGGGAATTATTCCAGGTTCTGTGATGACCTTCTTGAAGAACACTGGGAATGATTCCAAGGTCAAGCAATAACTTTCTCATGAGTCATGTAGCCTTCACGACCCCTATCTCCAATGACCTTTACCGGTAAGGTCAGCGCTCCTTATCACTAATCACGTCTATGTCTCACCACAGAATAAGTGGATCTTGTTACAATTATCAAGTGGACTTATCTTGTAATGTTTTATTTAAAATTTTTGGCTGACAAGTATATGGTAAAATTTGTATTCATTTTTACTTATAATTACACAAAAGTGGACATTTTTTTGCTTGTAGGATTAAGTGACAGGTTGTGGGAGTGTGTAGGTGTATGTGTAGGCAGGTGTGTGGGCGTGTATGGCTGTGTATGTGGGCGTGTGTGGGCGTGTGTGGGCGTCTGGTTCAAGATGCAATTTAATTGGTTATGAAATAAGAGCACTAGACGATACTTCACCTCAAGGCAAATTGACAAGAGTTCATGTAGAATGAAGCAATTTAGAGATACTTCGTTGAAGATGGAAGCTACACGCGAGTCACAGAAAATTTCAGAGGATTTGCGAAGCCTCTACATCTTTTTCTCAAGTATGGAGGCTTTATTTACGTTTATTAAATAATTTATGAACAACAGCAGCACCATTAACAGCAGTAGCAACAGCATTAACCACAAGAACAGCATCAACAGTGACGACAGCATCAACAGTGACGACAGCATCAACAGTGACGACAGCATCAACAGTGACGACAGCATCAACAGTGACGACAGCATCAACAGTGACGACAGCATCAACAGTGACGACAGCATCAACAGTGACGACAGCATCACTAGCAACATTATCTGCAGCTGGTGGAAGATTTATCCCAGTCGGTGCTGAAGGCACTTGTCTCATTTCTCAACTTAAAATGAGAATAATGCTCCACAAAACTCCTCATTTTCCGACACTTTCCTAAATACTCGAGTTCATCAGTGTCTCGTTGACAATAGATTTACTCATCATGAATACCAAACTTATTTTCAAAACCTGTGATGAGCACTCGTTAAATTATTTACTCAAGTACAATTTTCTATTGAAAGTCATAATATCACCATTTTAAAATATTCTATCAATCGTTCATATACATAATCTAAATAATATATATATATATATATATATATATATATATATATATATATATATATATATATATATATATATATATATATAAATATATATATATATATATATATATATATATATATATATATATATATATATATATATTGCAGTTTCTCTGGAGGAAAGTTAAATCCTAAATTCAATTTCAGTTGAGCCAAAGCGTGTCCGTCTTTAAGGTCCTTGTTCGTCCTGTCCATTGCAACATTTTGTTAAGCTTCACTTTACAACAGAGAGAAAATTAAACGAACCACCTGAATACTAGAGAGAAAAAAAAAATTATATATTGTGAGAGTAAATTATTTTTTAGGTTGTAATTTAATTACCATTAAGACAGTTGAGTCTGTTTTTAAACCGGGTTTTATCAGCAACAAATGTACCTGTAATTACTGTAATTATCACACGACTGTAATTATTTACGAGTACGATAAATAGTAATTATTTAGACCGATCTTGTAATTTTTCACTCCGTTAAAAATACAACTGTTTCACCTAAAAAAAAGTACTTATCAAAACCCAGTGGTCAGAAAACATACGTATTACGGTACTTAATAATTTCGTTAATAACAAAACGTTTTTACGACAAATTGGTCGGTTTTGTAAACAAAAAATATCTCGGCGATATTAAATGACAGAACAGGTTACTCTAATTCCAGTTTCAATTAGCGTTTCGAACTGCTTCACATCTTAGTTTCTAATTGGGTGAAACTTCCAGTAATCTTACCAGGAAACAGGCGGAAGCCTCCGAGGTCACTAATGAAACTTTAAAACAAGTTGGCACCCACCTTACTCACACACGTGTGGGCCGTCACTACAACGTCGTTTCAACGTCGTAACAATGTCATAATTTATTACGTTGTAATGTGACGTAGAGCCCTTTAATTCCCCCCCCCCCCTCTCATTTAACACATCGCATTTTTAACGTACTAATAATCCGTAATAAATGCTATAAATTAGGTTAATTTAAAACACTGTAATGTAGACGCATTATTTACGTTTCTGCTAAAGCAAAACAGTTACCTTTTTTCCGGAATTAATAATCGAGTGAGCTGGCTGAATGGGCTCGAAAATTGGGTCCATTCCGGCTGGGTTCGGTACCCCCTTGAAGACTAGGTAGAGCAAATATGGCGTCCACAGGTAATTACTTCCTTTAATAGACAAAAAACTTGATTTGATTTGCCCATACATGGTGCCAGATGGGAAGTAATTCGCGGTCTGTAAAAAGCACTATATATATATATATATATATATATATATATATATATATATATATATATATATATATATATATATATATATATATATATATGTCACCGGTCCTTACATCTAAACATATTCACTTCGCTTACTATATAATATACAATTCATTATTGCGCTCTACGATTCTTACATTTTTTTTACCCAAAACTCCAA